>NW_028245774.1:0-260940 GCF_964263255.1 Lissotriton vulgaris | reverse complement strand
CAAAAATAAAACATTTGAAAACGGACCATTTTCCACATTTCTGAAGCATGACGTAATGGGGGGGTGTTATCTCTTTTGTCGAAAATCAGCCGTTTTTGCTCGAACATTAAATGCCTCCAAATGGTATTTAATTAACTTCCCGAGCCCCTGGAAGCATGAAAATCACTTTAAACATGCTAATTTTAGCTCTAACACTGATGATCCACCTACAAATGTGAACTGACGTTCAAAAATAAAACATTTGAAAACGGACCATTTTCCACATTTCTGAAGCATGACGTAATGGGGGGTGTTATCTCTTTTGTCGAAAATCAGCCGTTTTTGCTCGAACATTAAATGCCTCCAAATGGTATTTAATTAACTTCCCGAGCCCCTGGAAGCATGAAAATCAATTTAAACATGCTAATTTTAGCTCTAACACTGATGATCCACCTACAAATGTGAACTGACGTTCAAAAATAAAACATTTGAAAACGGACCATTTTCCACATTTCTGAAGCATGACGTAATGGGGGGGTGTTATCTCTTTTGTCGAAAATCAGCCGTTTTTGCTCGAACATTAAATGCCTCCAAATGGTATTTAATTAACTTCCCGGGGTGAAGAAACCCTTTTTGAGAACTCAGAGTGAGTAAATTGGCCATTTTCATGCACTTTTAACCATTCCATAAATCTTGTGTTTTGGGCCCCTGGAAGCATGAAAATCACTTTAAACATGCTAATTTTAGCTCTAACACTGATGATCCACCTACAAATGTGAACTGACGTTCAAAAATAAAACATTTGAAAACGGACCATTTTCCACATTTCTGAAGCATGACGTAATGGGGGGGTGTTATCTCTTTTGTCGAAAATCAGCCGTTTTTGCTCGAACATTAAATGCCTCCAAATGGTATTTAATTAACTTCCCGAGCCCCTGGAAGCATGAAAATCACTTTAAACATGCTAATTTTAGCTCTAACACTGATGATCCACCTACAAATGTGAACTGACGTTCAAAAATAAAACATTTGAAAACGGACCATTTTCCACATTTCTGAAGCATGACGTAATGGGGGGGTGTTATCTCTTTTGTCGAAAATCAGCCGTTTTTGCTTGAACATTAAATGCCTCCAAATGGTATTTAATTAACTTCCCGTGCCCCTGGAAGCATGAAAATCACTTTAAACATGCTAATTTTAGCTCTAACACTGATGATCCACCTACAAATGTGAACTGACGTTCAAAAATAAAACATTTGAAAACGGACCATTTTCCACATTTCTGAAGCATGACGTAATGGGGGGGTGTTATCTCTTTTGTCGAAAATCAGCCGTTTTTGCTCGAACATTAAATGCCTCCAAATGGTATTTAATTAACTTCCCGAGCCCCTGGAAGCATGAAAATCACTTTAAACATGCTAATTTTAGCTCTAACACTGATGATCCACCTACAAATGTGAACTGACGTTCAAAAATAAAACATTTGAAAACGGACCATTTTCCACATTTCTGAAGCATGACGTAATGGGGGGGTGTTATCTCTTTTGTCGAAAATCAGCCGTTTTTGCTCGAACATTAAATGCCTCCAAATGGTATTTAATTAACTTCCCGAGCCCCTGGAAGCATGAAAATCACTTTAAACATGCTAATTTTAGCTCTAACACTGATGATCCACCTACAAATGTGAACTGACGTTCAAAAATAAAACATTTGAAAACGGACCATTTTCCACATTTCTGAAGCATGACGTAATGGGGGGGTGTTATCTCTTTTGTCGAAAATCAGCCGTTTTTGCTCGAACATTAAATGCCTCCAAATGGTATTTAATTAACTTCCCGGGGTGAAGAAACCCTTTTTGAGAACTCAGAGTGAGTAAATTGGCCATTTTCATGCACTTTTAACCATTCCATAAATCTTGTGTTTTGGGCCCCTGGAAGCATGAAAATCACTTTAAACATGCTAATTTTAGCTCTAACACTGATGATCCACCTACAAATGTGAACTGACGTTCAAAAATAAAACATTTGAAAACGGACCATTTTCCACATTTCTGAAGCATGACGTAATGGGGGGGTGTTATCTCTTTTGTCGAAAATCAGCCGTTTTTGCTCGAACATTAAATGCCTCCAAATGGTATTTAATTAACTTCCCGAGCCCCTGGAAGCATGAAAATCACTTTAAACATGCTAATTTTAGCTCTAACACTGATGATCCACCTACAAATGTGAACTGACGTTCAAAAATAAAACATTTGAAAACGGACCATTTTCCACATTTCTGAAGCATGACGTAATGGGGGGGTGTTATCTCTTTTGTCGAAAATCAGCCGTTTTTGCTCGAACATTAAATGCCTCCAAATGGTATTTAATTAACTTCCCGAGCCCCTGGAAGCATGAAAATCACTTTAAACATGCTAATTTTAGCTCTAACACTGATGATCCACCTACAAAATTGAACTGACGTTCAAAAATAAAACATTTGAAAACGGACCATTTTCCACATTTCTGAAGCATGACGTAATGGGGGGGTGTTATCTCTTTTGTCGAAAATCAGCCGTTTTTGCTCGAACATTAAATGCCTCCAAATGGTATTTAATTAACTTCCCGGGGTGAAGAAACCCTTTTTGAGAACTCAGAGTGAGTAAATTGGCCATTTTCATGCACTTTTAACCATTCCATAAATCTTGTGTTTTGGGCCCCTGGAAGCATGAAAATCACTTTAAACATGCTAATTTTAGCTCTAACACTGATGATCCACCTACAAATGTGAACTGACGTTCAAAAATAAAACATTTGAAAACGGACCATTTTCCACATTTCTGAAGCATGACGTAATGGGGGGGTGTTATCTCTTTTGTCGAAAATCAGCCGTTTTTGCTCGAACATTAAATGCCTCCAAATGGTATTTAATTAACTTCCCGAGCCCCTGGAAGCATGAAAATCACTTTAAACATGCTAATTTTAGCTCTAACACTGATGATCCACCTACAAATGTGAACTGACGTTCAAAAATAAAACATTTGAAAACGGACCATTTTCCACATTTCTGAAGCATGACGTAATGGGGGGGTGTTATCTCTTTTGTCGAAAATCAGCCGTTTTTGCTCGAACATTAAATGCCTCCAAATGGTATTTAATTAACTTCCCGAGCCCCTGGAAGCATGAAAATCACTTTAAACATGCTAATTTTAGCTCTAACACTGATGATCCACCTACAAATGTGAACTGACGTTCAAAAATAAAACATTTGAAAACGGACCATTTTCCACATTTCTGAAGCATGACGTAATGGGGGGGTGTTATCTCTTTTGTCGAAAATCAGCCGTTTTTGCTCGAACATTAAATGCCTCCAAATGGTATTTAATTAACTTCCCGTGCCCCTGGAAGCATGAAAATCACTTTAAACATGCTAATTTTAGCTCTAACACTGATGATCCACCTACAAATGTGAACTGACGTTCAAAAATAAAACATTTGAAAACGGACCATTTTCCACATTTCTGAAGCATGACGTAATGGGGGGGTGTTATCTCTTTTGTCGAAAATCAGCCGTTTTTGCTCGAACATTAAATGCCTCCAAATGGTATTTAATTAACTTCCCGAGCCCCTGGAAGCATGAAAATCACTTTAAACATGCTAATTTTAGCTCTAACACTGATGATCCACCTACAAATGTGAACTGACGTTCAAAAATAAAACATTTGAAAACGGACCATTTTCCACATTTCTGAAGCATGACGTAATGGGGGGGTGTTATCTCTTTTGTCGAAAATCAGCCGTTTTTGCTCGAACATTAAATGCCTCCAAATGGTATTTAATTAACTTCCCGGGGTGAAGAAACCCTTTTTGAGAACTCAGAGTGAGTAAATTGGCCATTTTCATGCACTTTTAACCATTCCATAAATCTTGTGTTTTGGGCCCCTGGAAGCATGAAAATCACTTTAAACATGCTAATTTTAGCTCTAACACTGATGATCCACCTACAAATGTGAACTGACGTTCAAAAATAAAACATTTGAAAACGGACCATTTTCCACATTTCTGAAGCATGACGTAATGGGGGGGTGTTATCTCTTTTGTCGAAAATCAGCCGTTTTTGCTCGAACATTAAATGCCTCCAAATGGTATTTAATTAACTTCCCGAGCCCCTGGAAGCATGAAAATCACTTTAAACATGCTAATTTTAGCTCTAACACTGATGATCCACCTACAAATGTGAACTGACGTTCAAAAATAAAACATTTGAAAACGGACCATTTTCCACATTTCTGAAGCATGACGTAATGGGGGGGTGTTATCTCTTTTGTCGAAAATCAGCCGTTTTTGCTCGAACATTAAATGCCTCCAAATGGTATTTAATTAACTTCCCGAGCCCCTGGAAGCATGAAAATCACTTTAAACATGCTAATTTTAGCTCTAACACTGATGATCCACCTACAAATGTGAACTGACGTTCAAAAATAAAACATTTGAAAACGGACCATTTTCCACATTTCTGAAGCATGACGTAATGGGGGGGTGTTATCTCTTTTGTCGAAAATCAGCCGTTTTTGCTCGAACATTAAATGCCTCCAAATGGTATTTAATTAACTTCCCGGGGTGAAGAAACCCTTTTTGAGAACTCAGAGTGAGTAAATTGGCCATTTTCATGCACTTTTAACCATTCCATAAATCTTGTGTTTTGGGCCCCTGGAAGCATGAAAATCACTTTAAACATGCTAATTTTAGCTCTAACACTGATGATCCACCTACAAATGTGAACTGACGTTCAAAAATAAAACATTTGAAAACGGACCATTTTCCACATTTCTGAAGCATGACGTAATGGGGGGGTGTTATCTCTTTTGTCGAAAATCAGCCGTTTTTGCTCGAACATTAAATGCCTCCAAATGGTATTTAATTAACTTCCCGAGCCCCTGGAAGCATGAAAATCACTTTAAACATGCTAATTTTAGCTCTAACACTGATGATCCACCTACAAATGTGAACTGACGTTCAAAAATAAAACATTTGAAAACGGACCATTTTCCACATTTCTGAAGCATGACGTAATGGGGGGGTGTTATCTCTTTTGTCGAAAATCAGCCGTTTTTGCTCGAACATTAAATGCCTCCAAATGGTATTTAATTAACTTCCCGGGGTGAAGAAACCCTTTTTGAGAACTCAGAGTGAGTAAATTGGCCATTTTCATGCACTTTTAACCATTCCATAAATCTTGTGTTTTGGGCCCCTGGAAGCATGAAAATCACTTTAAACATGCTAATTTGAGCTCTAACACTGATGATCCACCTACAAATGTGAACTGACGTTCAAAAATAAAACATTTGAAAACGGACCATTTTCCACATTTCTGAAGCATGACGTAATGGGGGGGTGTTATCTCTTTTGTCGAAAATCAGCCATTTTTGCTCGAACATTAAATGCCTCCAAATGGTATTTAATTAACTTCCCGAGCCCCTGGAAGCATGAAAATCACTTTAAACATGCTAATTTTAGCTCTAACACTGATGATCCACCTACAAATGTGAACTGACGTTCAAAAATAAAACATTTGAAAACGGACCATTTTCCACATTTCTGAAGCATGACGTAATGGGGGGGTGTTATCTCTTTTGTCGAAAATCAGCCGTTTTTGCTCGAACATTAAATGCCTCCAAATGGTATTTAATTAACTTCCCGAGCCCCTGGAAGCATGAAAATCACTTTAAACATGCTAATTTTAGCTCTAACACTGATGATCCACCTACAAATGTGAACTGACGTTCAAAAATAAAACATTTGAAAACGGACCATTTTCCACATTTCTGAAGCATGACGTAATGGGGGGGTGTTATCTCTTTTGTCGAAAATCAGCCGTTTTTGCTCGAACATTAAATGCCTCCAAATGGTATTTAATTAACTTCCCGGGGTGAAGAAACCCTTTTTGAGAACTCAGAGTGAGTAAATTGGCCATTTTCATGCACTTTTAACCATTCCATAAATCTTGTGTTTTGGGCCCCTGGAAGCATGAAAATCACTTTAAACATGCTAATTTTAGCTCTAACACTGATGATCCACCTACAAATGTGAACTGACGTTCAAAAATAAAACATTTGAAAACGGACCATTTTCCACATTTCTGAAGCATGACGTAATGGGGGGGTGTTATCTCTTTTGTCGAAAATCAGCCGTTTTTGCTCGAACATTAAATGCCTCCAAATGGTATTTAATTAACTTCCCGAGCCCCTGGAAGCATGAAAATCACTTTAAACATGCTAATTTTAGCTCTAACACTGATGATCCACCTACAAATGTGAACTGACGTTCAAAAATAAAACATTTGAAAACGGACCATTTTCCACATTTCTGAAGCATGACGTAATGGGGGGGTGTTATCTCTTTTGTCGAAAATCAGCCGTTTTTGCTCGAACATTAAATGCCTCCAAATGGTATTTAATTAACTTCCCGAGCCCCTGGAAGCATGAAAATCACTTTAAACATGCTAATTTTAGCTCTAACACTGATGATCCACCTACAAATGTGAACTGACGTTCAAAAATAAAACATTTGAAAACGGACCATTTTCCACATTTCTGAAGCATGACGTAATGGGGGGTGTTATCTCTTTTGTCGAAAATCAGCCGTTTTTGCTCGAACATTAAATGCCTCCAAATGGTATTTAATTAACTTCCCGAGCCCCTGGAAGCATGAAAATCAATTTAAACATGCTAATTTTAGCTCTAACACTGATGATCCACCTACAAATGTGAACTGACGTTCAAAAATAAAACATTTGAAAACGGACCATTTTCCACATTTCTGAAGCATGACGTAATGGGGGGGTGTTATCTCTTTTGTCGAAAATCAGCCGTTTTTGCTCGAACATTAAATGCCTCCAAATGGTATTTAATTAACTTCCCGGGGTGAAGAAACCCTTTTTGAGAACTCAGAGTGAGTAAATTGGCCATTTTCATGCACTTTTAACCATTCCATAAATCTTGTGTTTTGGGCCCCTGGAAGCATGAAAATCACTTTAAACATGCTAATTTTAGCTCTAACACTGATGATCCACCTACAAATGTGAACTGACGTTCAAAAATAAAACATTTGAAAACGGACCATTTTCCACATTTCTGAAGCATGACGTAATGGGGGGGTGTTATCTCTTTTGTCGAAAATCAGCCGTTTTTGCTCGAACATTAAATGCCTCCAAATGGTATTTAATTAACTTCCCGAGCCCCTGGAAGCATGAAAATCACTTTAAACATGCTAATTTTAGCTCTAACACTGATGATCCACCTACAAATGTGAACTGACGTTCAAAAATAAAACATTTGAAAACGGACCATTTTCCACATTTCTGAAGCATGACGTAATGGGGGGGTGTTATCTCTTTTGTCGAAAATCAGCCGTTTTTGCTTGAACATTAAATGCCTCCAAATGGTATTTAATTAACTTCCCGTGCCCCTGGAAGCATGAAAATCACTTTAAACATGCTAATTTTAGCTCTAACACTGATGATCCACCTACAAATGTGAACTGACGTTCAAAAATAAAACATTTGAAAACGGACCATTTTCCACATTTCTGAAGCATGACGTAATGGGGGGGTGTTATCTCTTTTGTCGAAAATCAGCCGTTTTTGCTCGAACATTAAATGCCTCCAAATGGTATTTAATTAACTTCCCGAGCCCCTGGAAGCATGAAAATCACTTTAAACATGCTAATTTTAGCTCTAACACTGATGATCCACCTACAAATGTGAACTGACGTTCAAAAATAAAACATTTGAAAACGGACCATTTTCCACATTTCTGAAGCATGACGTAATGGGGGGGTGTTATCTCTTTTGTCGAAAATCAGCCGTTTTTGCTCGAACATTAAATGCCTCCAAATGGTATTTAATTAACTTCCCGGGGTGAAGAAACCCTTTTTGAGAACTCAGAGTGAGTAAATTGGCCATTTTCATGCACTTTTAACCATTCCATAAATCTTGTGTTTTGGGCCCCTGGAAGCATGAAAATCACTTTAAACATGCTAATTTTAGCTCTAACACTGATGATCCACCTACAAATGTGAACTGACGTTCAAAAATAAAACATTTGAAAACGGACCATTTTCCACATTTCTGAAGCATGACGTAATGGGGGGGTGTTATCTCTTTTGTCGAAAATCAGCCGTTTTTGCTCGAACATTAAATGCCTCCAAATGGTATTTAATTAACTTCCCGAGCCCCTGGAAGCATGAAAATCACTTTAAACATGCTAATTTTAGCTCTAACACTGATGATCCACCTACAAATGTGAACTGACGTTCAAAAATAAAACATTTGAAAACGGACCATTTTCCACATTTCTGAAGCATGACGTAATGGGGGGGTGTTATCTCTTTTGTCGAAAATCAGCCGTTTTTGCTCGAACATTAAATGCCTCCAAATGGTATTTAATTAACTTCCCGAGCCCCTGGAAGCATGAAAATCACTTTAAACATGCTAATTTTAGCTCTAAAACTGATGATCCACCTACAAATGTGAACTGACGTTCAAAAATAAAACATTTGAAAACGGACCATTTTCCACATTTCTGAAGCATGACGTAATGGGGGGGTGTTATCTCTTTTGTCGAAAATCAGCCGTTTTTGCTCGAACATTAAATGCCTCCAAATGGTATTTAATTAACTTCCCGGGGTGAAGAAACCCTTTTTGAGAACTCAGAGTGAGTAAATTGGCCATTTTCATGCACTTTTAACCATTCCATAAATCTTGTGTTTTGGGCCCCTGGAAGCATGAAAATCACTTTAAACATGCTAATTTTAGCTCTAACACTGATGATCCACCTACAAATGTGAACTGACGTTCAAAAATAAAACATTTGAAAACGGACCATTTTCCACATTTCTGAAGCATGACGTAATGGGGGGGTGTTATCTCTTTTGTCGAAAATCAGCCGTTTTTGCTCGAACATTAAATGCCTCCAAATGGTATTTAATTAACTTCCCGAGCCCCTGGAAGCATGAAAATCACTTTAAACATGCTAATTTTAGCTCTAACACTGATGATCCACCTACAAATGTGAACTGACGTTCAAAAATAAAACATTTGAAAACGGACCATTTTCCACATTTCTGAAGCATGACGTAATGGGGGGGTGTTATCTCTTTTGTCGAAAATCAGCCGTTTTTGCTCGAACATTAAATGCCTCCAAATGGTATTTAATTAACTTCCCGAGCCCCTGGAAGCATGAAAATCACTTTAAACATGCTAATTTTAGCTCTAACACTGATGATCCACCTACAAATGTGAACTGACGTTCAAAAATAAAACATTTGAAAACGGACCATTTTCCACATTTCTGAAGCATGACGTAATGGGGGGGTGTTATCTCTTTTGTCGAAAATCAGCCGTTTTTGCTCGAACATTAAATGCCTCCAAATGGTATTTAATTAACTTCCCGTGCCCCTGGAAGCATGAAAATCACTTTAAACATGCTAATTTTAGCTCTAACACTGATGATCCACCTACAAATGTGAACTGACGTTCAAAAATAAAACATTTGAAAACGGACCATTTTCCACATTTCTGAAGCATGACGTAATGGGGGGGTGTTATCTCTTTTGTCGAAAATCAGCCGTTTTTGCTCGAACATTAAATGCCTCCAAATGGTATTTAATTAACTTCCCGAGCCCCTGGAAGCATGAAAATCACTTTAAACATGCTAATTTTAGCTCTAACACTGATGATCCACCTACAAATGTGAACTGACGTTCAAAAATAAAACATTTGAAAACGGACCATTTTCCACATTTCTGAAGCATGACGTAATGGGGGGGTGTTATCTCTTTTGTCGAAAATCAGCCGTTTTTGCTCGAACATTAAATGCCTCCAAATGGTATTTAATTAACTTCCCGGGGTGAAGAAACCCTTTTTGAGAACTCAGAGTGAGTAAATTGGCCATTTTCATGCACTTTTAACCATTCCATAAATCTTGTGTTTTGGGCCCCTGGAAGCATGAAAATCACTTTAAACATGCTAATTTTAGCTCTAACACTGATGATCCACCTACAAATGTGAACTGACGTTCAAAAATAAAACATTTGAAAACGGACCATTTTCCACATTTCTGAAGCATGACGTAATGGGGGGGTGTTATCTCTTTTGTCGAAAATCAGCCGTTTTTGCTCGAACATTAAATGCCTCCAAATGGTATTTAATTAACTTCCCGAGCCCCTGGAAGCATGAAAATCACTTTAAACATGCTAATTTTAGCTCTAACACTGATGATCCACCTACAAATGTGAACTGACGTTCAAAAATAAAACATTTGAAAACGGACCATTTTCCACATTTCTGAAGCATGACGTAATGGGGGGGTGTTATCTCTTTTGTCGAAAATCAGCCGTTTTTGCTCGAACATTAAATGCCTCCAAATGGTATTTAATTAACTTCCCGAGCCCCTGGAAGCATGAAAATCACTTTAAACATGCTAATTTTAGCTCTAACACTGATGATCCACCTACAAATGTGAACTGACGTTCAAAAATAAAACATTTGAAAACGGACCATTTTCCACATTTCTGAAGCATGACGTAATGGGGGGGTGTTATCTCTTTTGTCGAAAATCAGCCGTTTTTGCTCGAACATTAAATGCCTCCAAATGGTATTTAATTAACTTCCCGGGGTGAAGAAACCCTTTTTGAGAACTCAGAGTGAGTAAATTGGCCATTTTCATGCACTTTTAACCATTCCATAAATCTTGTGTTTTGGGCCCCTGGAAGCATGAAAATCACTTTAAACATGCTAATTTTAGCTCTAACACTGATGATCCACCTACAAATGTGAACTGACGTTCAAAAATAAAACATTTGAAAACGGACCATTTTCCACATTTCTGAAGCATGACGTAATGGGGGGGTGTTATCTCTTTTGTCGAAAATCAGCCGTTTTTGCTCGAACATTAAATGCCTCCAAATGGTATTTAATTAACTTCCCGAGCCCCTGGAAGCATGAAAATCACTTTAAACATGCTAATTTTAGCTCTAACACTGATGATCCACCTACAAATGTGAACTGACGTTCAAAAATAAAACATTTGAAAACGGACCATTTTCCACATTTCTGAAGCATGACGTAATGGGGGGGTGTTATCTCTTTTGTCGAAAATCAGCCGTTTTTGCTCGAACATTAAATGCCTCCAAATGGTATTTAATTAACTTCCCGGGGTGAAGAAACCCTTTTTGAGAACTCAGAGTGAGTAAATTGGCCATTTTCATGCACTTTTAACCATTCCATAAATCTTGTGTTTTGGGCCCCTGGAAGCATGAAAATCACTTTAAACATGCTAATTTTAGCTCTAACACTGATGATCCACCTACAAATGTGAACTGACGTTCAAAAATAAAACATTTGAAAACGGACCATTTTCCACATTTCTGAAGCATGACGTAATGGGGGGGTGTTATCTCTTTTGTCGAAAATCAGCCATTTTTGCTCGAACATTAAATGCCTCCAAATGGTATTTAATTAACTTCCCGAGCCCCTGGAAGCATGAAAATCACTTTAAACATGCTAATTTTAGCTCTAACACTGATGATCCACCTACAAATGTGAACTGACGTTCAAAAATAAAACATTTGAAAACGGACCATTTTCCACATTTCTGAAGCATGACGTAATGGGGGGGTGTTATCTCTTTTGTCGAAAATCAGCCGTTTTTGCTCGAACATTAAATGCCTCCAAATGGTATTTAATTAACTTCCCGAGCCCCTGGAAGCATGAAAATCACTTTAAACATGCTAATTTTAGCTCTAACACTGATGATCCACCTACAAATGTGAACTGACGTTCAAAAATAAAACATTTGAAAACGGACCATTTTCCACATTTCTGAAGCATGACGTAATGGGGGGGTGTTATCTCTTTTGTCGAAAATCAGCCGTTTTTGCTCGAACATTAAATGCCTCCAAATGGTATTTAATTAACTTCCCGGGGTGAAGAAACCCTTTTTGAGAACTCAGAGTGAGTAAATTGGCCATTTTCATGCACTTTTAACCATTCCATAAATCTTGTGTTTTGGGCCCCTGGAAGCATGAAAATCACTTTAAACATGCTAATTTTAGCTCTAACACTGATGATCCACCTACAAATGTGAACTGACGTTCAAAAATAAAACATTTGAAAACGGACCATTTTCCACATTTCTGAAGCATGACGTAATGGGGGGGTGTTATCTCTTTTGTCGAAAATCAGCCGTTTTTGCTCGAACATTAAATGCCTCCAAATGGTATTTAATTAACTTCCCGAGCCCCTGGAAGCATGAAAATCACTTTAAACATGCTAATTTTAGCTCTAACACTGATGATCCACCTACAAATGTGAACTGACGTTCAAAAATAAAACATTTGAAAACGGACCATTTTCCACATTTCTGAAGCATGACGTAATGGGGGGTGTTATCTCTTTTGTCGAAAATCAGCCGTTTTTGCTCGAACATTAAATGCCTCCAAATGGTATTTAATTAACTTCCCGGGGTGAAGAAACCCTTTTTGAGAACTCAGAGTGAGTAAATTGGCCATTTTCATGCACTTTTAACCATTCCATAAATCTTGTGTTTTGGGCCCCTGGAAGCATGAAAATCACTTTAAACATGCTAATTTTAGCTCTAACACTGATGATCCACCAACAAATGTGAACTGACGTTCAAAAATAAAACATTTGAAAACGGACCATTTTCCACATTTCTGAAGCATGACGTAATGGGGGGGTGTTATCTCTTTTGTCGAAAATCAGCCGTTTTTGCTCGAACATTAAATGCCTCCAAATGGTATTTAATTAACTTCCCGGGGTGAAGAAACCCTTTTTGAGAACTCAGAGTGAGTAAATTGGCCATTTTCATGCACTTTTAACCATTCCATAAATCTTGTGTTTTGGGCCCCTGGAAGCATGAAAATCACTTTAAACATGCTAATTTTAGCTCTAACACTGATGATCCACCTACAAATGTGAACTGACGTTCAAAAATAAAACATTTGAAAACGGACCATTTTCCACATTTCTGAAGCATGACGTAATGGGGGGGTGTTATCTCTTTTGTCGAAAATCAGCCGTTTTTGCTCGAACATTAAATGCCTCCAAATGGTATTTAATTAACTTCCCGAGCCCCTGGAAGCATGAAAATCACTTTAAACATGCTAATTTTAGCTCTAACACTGATGATCCACCTACAAATGTGAACTGACGTTCAAAAATAAAACATTTGAAAACGGACCATTTTCCACATTTCTGAAGCATGACGTAATGGGGGGGTGTTATCTCTTTTGTCGAAAATCAGCCGTTTTTGCTCGAACATTAAATGCCTCCAAATGGTATTTAATTAACTTCCCGGGGTGAAGAAACCCTTTTTGAGAACTCAGAGTGAGTAAATTGGCCATTTTCATGCACTTTTAACCATTCCATAAATCTTGTGTTTTGGGCCCCTGGAAGCATGAAAATCACTTTAAACATGCTAATTTTAGCTCTAACACTGATGATCCACCTACAAATGTGAACTGACGTTCAAAAATAAAACATTTGAAAACGGACCATTTTCCACATTTCTGAAGCATGACTTAATGGGGGGGTGTTATCTCTTTTGTCGAAAATCAGCCGTTTTTGCTCGAACATTAAATGCCTCCAAATGGTATTTATTTAACTTCCCGAGCCCCTGGAAGCATGAAAATCACTTTAAACATGCTAATTTTAGCTCTAACACTGACGATCCACCTACAAATGTGAACTGACGTTCAAAAATAAAACATTTAAAACGGACCATTTTCCACATTTCTGAAGCATGACGTAATGGGGGGGTGTTATCTCTTTTGTCGAAAATCAGCCGTTTTTGCTCGAACATTAAATGCCTCCAAATGGTATTTAATTAACTTCCCGAGCCCCTGGAAGCATGAAAATCACTTTAAACATGCTAATTTTAGCTCTAACACTGATGATCCACCTACAAATGTGAACTGACGTTCAAAAATAAAACATTTGAAAACGGACCATTTTCCACATTTCTGAAGCATGACGTAATGGGGGGGTGTTATCTCTTTTGTCGAAAATCAGCCGTTTTTGCTCGAACATTAAATGCCTCCAAATGGTATTTAATTAACTTCCCGAGCCCCTGGAAGCATGAAAATCACTTTAAACATGCTAATTTTAGCTCTAACACTGATGATCCACCTACAAATGTGAACTGACGTTCAAAAATAAAACATTTGAAAACGGACCATTTTCCACATTTCTGAAGCATGACGTAATGGGGGGGTGTTATCTCTTTTGTCGAAAATCAGCCGTTTTTGCTCGAACATTAAATGCCTCCAAATGGTATTTAATTAACTTCCCGGGGTGAAGAAACCCTTTTTGAGAACTCAGAGTGAGTAAATTGGCCATTTTCATGCACTTTTAACCATTCCATAAATCTTGTGTTTTGAGCCCCTGGAAGCATGAAAATCACTTTAAACATGCTAATTTTAGCTCTAACACTGATGATCCACCTACAAATGTGAACTGACGTTCAAAAATAAAACATTTGAAAACGGACCATTTTCCACATTTCTGAAGCATGACGTAATGGGGGGGTGTTATCTCTTTTGTCGAAAATCAGCCGTTTTTGCTCGAACATTAAATGCCTCCAAATGGTATTTAATTAACTTCCCGGGGTGAAGAAACCCTTTTTGAGAACTCAGAGTGAGTAAATTGGCCATTTTCATGCACTTTTAACCATTCCATAAATCTTGTGTTTTGGGCCCCTGGAAGCATGAAAATCACTTTAAACATGCTAATTTTAGCTCTAACACTGATGATCCACCTACAAATGTGAACTGACGTTCAAAAATAAAACATTTGAAAACGGACCATTTTCCACATTTCTGAAGCATGACGTAATGGGGGGGTGTTATCTCTTTTGTCGAAAATCAGCCGTTTTTGCTCGAACATTAAATGCCTCCAAATGGTATTTAATTAACTTCCCGGGGTGAAGAAACCCTTTTTGAGAACTCAGAGTGAGTAAATTGGCCATTTTCATGCACTTTTAACCATTCCATAAATCTTGTGTTTTGGGCCCCTGGAAGCATGAAAATCACTTTAAACATGCTAATTTTAGCTCTAACACTGATGATCCACCTACAAATGTGAACTGACGTTCAAAAATAAAACATTTGAAAACGGACCATTTTCCACATTTCTGAAGCATGACGTAATGGGGGGGTGTTATCTCTTTTGTCGAAAATCAGCCGTTTTTGCTCGAACATTAAATGCCTCCAAATGGTATTTAATTAACTTCCCGAGCCCCTGGAAGCATGAAAATCACTTTAAACATGCTAATTTTAGCTCTAACACTGATGATCCACCTACAAATGTGAACTGACGTTCAAAAATAAAACATTTGAAAACGGACCATTTTCCACATTTCTGAAGCATGACGTAATGGGGGGGTGTTATCTCTTTTGTCGAAAATCAGCCGTTTTTGCTCGAACATTAAATGCCTCCAAATGGTATTTAATTAACTTCCCGGGGTGAAGATACCCTTTTTGAGAACTCAGAGTGAGTAAATTGGCCATTTTCATGCACTTTTAACCATTCCATAAATCTTGTGTTTTGGGCCCCTGGAAGCATGAAAATCACTTTAAACATGCTAATTTTAGCTCTAACACTGATGATCCACCTACAAATGTGAACTGACGTTCAAAAATAAAACATTTGAAAACGGACCATTTTCCACATTTCTGAAGCATGACGTAATGGGGGGGTGTTATCTCTTTTGTCGAAAATCAGCCGTTTTTGCTCGAACATTAAATGCCTCCAAATGGTATTTAATTAACTTCCCGAGCCCCTGGAAGCATGAAAATCACTTTAAACATGCTAATTTTAGCTCTAACACTGATGATCCACCTACAAATGTGAACTGACGTTCAAAAATAAAACATTTGAAAACGGACCATTTTCCACATTTCTGAAGCATGACGTAATGGGGGGGTGTTATCTCTTTTGTCGAAAATCAGCCGTTTTTGCTCGAACATTAAATGCCTCCAAATGGTATTTAATTAACTTCCCGAGCCCCTGGAAGCATGAAAATCACTTTAAACATGCTAATTTTAGCTCTAACACTGATGATCCACCTACAAATGTGAACTGACGTTCAAAAATAAAACATTTGAAAACGGACCATTTTCCACATTTCTGAAGCATGACGTAATGGGGGGGTGTTATCTCTTTTGTCGAAAATCAGCCGTTTTTGCTCGAACATTAAATGCCTCCAAATGGTATTTAATTAACTTCCCGAGCCCCTGGAAGCATGAAAATCAC
Organism: Lissotriton vulgaris; assembly: GCF_964263255.1. Taxonomy (NCBI): domain Eukaryota; kingdom Metazoa; phylum Chordata; class Amphibia; order Caudata; family Salamandridae; genus Lissotriton; species Lissotriton vulgaris. The sequence continues at coordinate 244,650 of NW_028245774.1, read as the reverse complement.
TTTAAACATGCTAATTTTAGCTCTAACACTGATGATCCACCTACAAATGTGAACTGACGTTCAAAAATAAAACATTTGAAAACGGACCATTTTCCACATTTCTGAAGCATGACGTAATGGGGGGGTGTTATCTCTTTTGTCGAAAATCAGCCGTTTTTGCTCGAACATTAAATGCCTCCAAATGGTATTTAATTAACTTCCCGAGCCCCTGGAAGCATGAAAATCACTTTAAACATGCTAATTTTAGCTCTAACACTGATGATCCACCTACAAATGTGAACTGACGTTCAAAAATAAAACATTTGAAAACGGACCATTTTCCACATTTCTGAAGCATGACGTAATGGGGGGGTGTTATCTCTTTTGTCGAAAATCAGCCGTTTTTGCTCGAACATTAAATGCCTCCAAATGGTATTTAATTAACTTCCCGAGCCCCTGGAAGCATGAAAATCACTTTAAACATGCTAATTTTAGCTCTAACACTGATGATCCACCTACAAATGTGAACTGACGTTCAAAAATAAAACATTTGAAAACGGACCATTTTCCACATTTCTGAAGCATGACGTAATGGGGGGGTGTTATCTCTTTTGTCGAAAATCAGCCGTTTTTGCTCGAACATTAAATGCCTCCAAATGGTATTTAATTAACTTCCCGGGGTGAAGAAACCCTTTTTGAGAACTCAGAGTGAGTAAATTGGCCATTTTCATGCACTTTTAACCATTCCATAAATCTTGTGTTTTGGGCCCCTGGAAGCATGAAAATCACTTTAAACATGCTAATTTTAGCTCTAACACTGATGATCCACCTACAAATGTGAACTGACGTTCAAAAATAAAACATTTGAAAACGGACCATTTTCCACATTTCTGAAGCATGACGTAATGGGGTGGTGTTATCTCTTTTGTCGAAAATCAGCCGTTTTTGCTCGAACATTAAATGCCTCCAAATGGTATTTAATTAACTTCCCGAGCCCCTGGAAGCATGAAAATCACTTTAAACATGCTAATTTTAGCTCTAACACTGATGATCCACCTACAAATGTGAACTGACGTTCAAAAATAAAACATTTGAAAACGGACCATTTTCCACATTTCTGAAGCATGACGTAATGGGGGGGTGTTATCTCTTTTGTCGAAAATCAGCCGTTTTTGCTCGAACATTAAATGCCTCCAAATGGTATTTAATTAACTTCCCGAGCCCCTGGAAGCATGAAAATCACTTTAAACATGCTAATTTTAGCTCTAACACTGATGATCCACCTACAAATGTGAACTGACGTTCAAAAATAAAACATTTGAAAACGGACCATTTTCCACATTTCTGAAGCATGACGTAATGGGGGGTGTTATCTCTTTTGTCGAAAATCAGCCGTTTTTGCTCGAACATTAAATGCCTCCAAATGGTATTTAATTAACTTCCCGAGCCCCTGGAAGCATGAAAATCACTTTAAACATGCTAATTTTAGCTCTAACACTGATGATCCACCTACAAATGTGAACTGACGTTCAAAAATAAAACATTTGAAAACGGACCATTTTCCACATTTCTGAAGCATGACGTAATGGGGGGGTGTTATCTCTTTTGTCGAAAATCAGCCGTTTTTGCTCGAACATTAAATGCCTCCAAATGGTATTTAATTAACTTCCCGAGCCCCTGGAAGCATGAAAATCACTTTAAACATGCTAATTTTAGCTCTAACACTGATGATCCACCTACAAATGTGAACTGACGTTCAAAAATAAAACATTTGAAAACGGACCATTTTCCACATTTCTGAAGCATGACGTAATGGGGGGGTGTTATCTCTTTTGTCGAAAATCAGCCGTTTTTGCTCGAACATTAAATGCCTCCAAATGGTATTTAATTAACTTCCCGAGCCCCTGGAAGCATGAAAATCACTTTAAACATGCTAATTTTAGCTCTAACACTGATGATCCACCTACAAATGTGAACTGACGTTCAAAAATAAAACATTTGAAAACGGACCATTTTCCACATTTCTGAAGCATGACGTAATGGGGGGGTGTTATCTCTTTTGTCGAAAATCAGCCGTTTTTGCTCGAACATTAAATGCCTCCAAATGGTAATTAATTAACTTCCCGGGGTGAAGAAACCCTTTTTGAGAACTCAGAGTGAGTAAATTGGCCATTTTCATGCACTTTTAACCATTCCATAAATCTTGTGTTTTGGGCCCCTGGAAGCATGAAAATCACTTTAAACATGCTAATTTTAGCTTTAACACTGATGATCCACCTACAAATGTGAACTGACGTTCAAAAATAAAACATTTGAAAACGGACCATTTTCCACATTTCTGAAGCATGACGTAATGGGGGGGTGTTATCTCTTTTGTCGAAAATCAGCCGTTTTTGCTCGAACATTAAATGCCTCCAAATGGTATTTAATTAACTTCCCGGGGTGAAGAAACCCTTTTTGAGAACTCAGAGTGAGTAAATTGGCCATTTTCATGCACTTTTAACCATTCCATAAATCTTGTGTTTTGGGCCCCTGGAAGCATGAAAATCATTTAAACATGCTAATTTTAGCTCTAACACTGATGATCCACCTACAAATGTGAACTGACGTTCAAAAATAAAACATTTGAAAACGGACCATTTTCCACATTTCTGAAGCATGACGTAATGGGGGGGTGTTATCTCTTTTGTCGAAAATCAGCCGTTTTTGCTCGAACATTAAATGCCTCCAAATGGTATTTAATTAACTTCCCGAGCCCCTGGAAGCATGAAAATCACTTTAAACATGCTAATTTTAGCTCTAACACTGATGATCCACCTACAAATGTGAACTGACGTTCAAAAATAAAACATTTGAAAACGGACCATTTTCCACATTTCTGAAGCATGACGTAATGGGGGGGTGTTATCTCTTTTGTCGAAAATCAGCCGTTTTTGCTCGAACATTAAATGCCTCCAAATGGTATTTAATTAACTTCCCGAGCCCCTGGAAGCATGAAAATCACTTTAAACATGCTAATTTTAGCTCTAACACTGATGATCCACCTACAAATGTGAACTGACGTTCAAAAATAAAACATTTGAAAACGGACCATTTTCCACATTTCTGAAGCATGACGTAATGGGGGGGTGTTATCTCTTTTGTCGAAAATCAGCCGTTTTTGCTCGAACATTAAATGCCTCCAAATGGTATTTAATTAACTTCCCGAGCCCCTGGAAGCATGAAAATCACTTTAAACATGCTAATTTTAGCTCTAACACTGATGATCCACCTACAAATGTGAACTGACGTTCAAAAATAAAACATTTGAAAACGGACCATTTTCCACATTTCTGAAGCATGACGTAATGGGGGGGTGTTATCTCTTTTCTCGAAAATCAGCCGTTTTTGCTCGAACATTAAATGCCTCCAAATGGTATTTAATTAACTTCCCGGGGTGCAGAAACCCTTTTTGAGAACTCAGAGTGAGTAAATTGGCCATTTTCATGCACTTTTAACCATTCCATAAATCTTGTGTTTTGGGCCCCTGGAAGCATGAAAATCACTTTAAACATGCTAATTTTAGCTCTAACACTGATGATCCACCTACAAATGTGAACTGACGTTCAAAAATAAAACATTTGAAAACGGACCATTTTCCACATTTCTGAAGCATGACGTAATGGGGGGGTGTTATCTCTTTTGTCGAAAATCAGCCGTTTTTGCTCGAACATTAAATGCCTCCAAATGGTATTTAATTAACTTCCCGAGCCCCTGGAAGCATGAAAATCACTTTAAACATGCTAATTTTAGCTCTAACACTGATGATCCACCTACAAATGTGAACTGACGTTCAAAAATAAAACATTTGAAAACGGACCATTTTCCACATTTCTGAAGCATGACGTAATGGGGGGGTGTTATCTCTTTTGTCGAAAATCAGCCGTTTTTGCTCGAACATTAAATGCCTCCAAATGGTATTTAATTAACTTCCCGGGGTGAAGAAACCCTTTTTGAGAACTCAGAGTGAGTAAATTGGCCATTTTCATGCACTTTTAACCATTCCATAAATCTTGTGTTTTGGGCCCCTGGAAGCATGAAAATCACTTTAAACATGCTAATTTTAGCTCTAACACTGATGATCCACCTACAAATGTGAACTGACGTTCAAAAATAAAACATTTGAAAACGGACCATTTTCCACATTTCTGAAGCATGACGTAATGGGGGGGTGTTATCTCTTTTGTCGAAAATCAGCCGTTTTTGCTCGAACATTAAATGCCTCCAAATGGTATTTAATTAACTTCCCGAGCCCCTGGAAGCATGAAAATCACTTTAAACATGCTAATTTTAGCTCTAACACTGATGATCCACCTACAAATGTGAACTGACGTTCAAAAATAAAACATTTGAAAACGGACCATTTTCCACATTTCTGAAGCATGACGTAATGGGGGGGTGTTATCTCTTTTGTCGAAAATCAGCCGTTTTTGCTCGAACATTAAATGCCTCCAAATGGTATTTAATTAACTTCCCGAGCCCCTGGAAGCATGAAAATCACTTTAAACATGCTAATTTTAGCTCTAACACTGATGATCCACCTACAAATGTGAACTGACGTTCAAAAATAAAACATTTGAAAACGGACCATTTTCCACATTTCTGAAGCATGACGTAATGGGGGGGTGTTATCTCTTTTGTCGAAAATCAGCCGTTTTTGCTCGAACATTAAATGCCTCCAAATGGTATTTAATTAACTTCCCGGGGTGAAGAAACCCTTTTTGAGAACTCAGAGTGAGTAAATTGGCCATTTTCATGCACTTTTAACCATTCCATAAATCTTGTGTTTTGGGCCCCTGGAAGCATGAAAATCACTTTAAACATGCTAATTTTAGCTCTAACACTGATGATCCACCTACAAATGTGAACTGACGTTCAAAAATAAAACATTTGAAAACGGACCATTTTCCACATTTCTGAAGCATGACGTAATGGGGGGGTGTTATCTCTTTTGTCGAAAATCAGCCGTTTTTGCTCGAACATTAAATGCCTCCAAATGGTATTTAATTAACTTCCCGGGGTGAAGAAACCCTTTTTGAGAACTCAGAGTGAGTAAATTGGCCATTTTCATGCACTTTTAACCATTCCATAAATCTTGTGTTTTGGGCCCCTGGAAGCATGAAAATCACTTTAAACATGCTAATTTTAGCTCTAACACTGATGATCCACCTACAAATGTGAACTGACGTTCAAAAATAAAACATTTGAAAACGGACCATTTTCCACATTTCTGAAGCATGACGTAATGGGGGGGTGTTATCTCTTTTGTCGAAAATCAGCCGTTTTTGCTCGAACATTAAATGCCTCCAAATGGTATTTAATTAACTTCCCGGGGTGAAGAAACCCTTTTTGAGAACTCAGAGTGAGTAAATTGGCCATTTTCATGCACTTTTAACCATTCCATAAATCTTGTGTTTTGGGCCCCTGGAAGCATGAAAATCACTTTAAACATGCTAATTTTAGCTCTAACACTGATGATCCACCTACAAATGTGAACTGACGTTCAAAAATAAAACATTTGAAAACGGACCATTTTCCACATTTCTGAAGCATGACGTAATGGGGGGGTGTTATCTCTTTTGTCGAAAATCAGCCGTTTTTGCTCGAACATTAAATGCCTCCAAATGGTATTTAATTAACTTCCCGAGCCCCTGGAAGCATGAAAATCACTTTAAACATGCTAATTTTAGCTCTAACACTGATGATCCACCTACAAATGTGAACTGACGTTCAAAAATAAAACATTTGAAAACGGACCATTTTCCACATTTCTGAAGCATGACGTAATGGGGGGGTGTTATCTCTTTTGTCGAAAATCAGCCGTTTTTGCTCGAACATTAAATGCCTCCAAATGGTATTTAATTAACTTCCCGAGCCCCTGGAAGCATGAAAATCACTTTAAACATGCTAATTTTAGCTCTAACACTGATGATCCACCTACAAATGTGAACTGACGTTCAAAAATAAAACATTTGAAAACGGACCATTTTCCACATTTCTGAAGCATGACGTAATGGGGGGGTGTTATCTCTTTTGTCGAAAATCAGCCGTTTTTGCTCGAACATTAAATGCCTCCAAATGGTATTTAATTAACTTCCCGAGCCCCTGGAAGCATGAAAATCACTTTAAACATGCTAATTTTAGCTCTAACACTGATGATCCACCTACAAATGTGAACTGACGTTCAAAAATAAAACATTTGAAAACGGACCATTTTCCACATTTCTGAAGCATGACGTAATGGGGGGGTGTTATCTCTTTTGTCAAAAATCAGCCGTTTTTGCTCGAACATTAAATGCCTCCAAATGGTATTTAATTAACTTCCCGAGCCCCTGGAAGCATGAAAATCACTTTAAACATGCTAATTTTAGCTCTAACACTGATGATCCACCTACAAATGTGAACTGACGTTCAAAAATAAAACATTTGAAAACGGACCATTTTCCACATTTCTGAAGCATGACGTAATGGGGGGGTGTTATCTCTTTTGTCGAAAATCAGCCGTTTTTGCTCGAACATTAAATGCCTCCAAATGGTATTTAATTAACTTCCCGGGGTGAAGAAACCCTTTTTGAGAACTCAGAGTGAGTAAATTGGCCATTTTCATGCACTTTTAACCATTCCATAAATCTTGTGTTTTGGGCCCCTGGAAGCATGAAAATCACTTTAAACATGCTAGTTTTAGCTCTAACACTGATGATCCACCTACAAATGTGAACTGACGTTCAAAAATAAAACATTTGAAAACGGACCATTTTCCACATTTCTGAAGCATGACGTAATGGGGGGGTGTTATCTCTTTTGTCGAAAATCAGCCGTTTTTGCTCGAACATTAAATGCCTCCAAATGGTATTTAATTAACTTCCCGAGCCCCTGGAAGCATGAAAATCACTTTAAACATGCTAATTTTAGCTCTAACACTGATGATCCACCTACAAATGTGAACTGACGTTCAAAAATAAAACATTTGAAAACGGACCATTTTCCACATTTCTGAAGCATGACGTAATGGGGGGGTGTTATCTCTTTTGTCGAAAATCAGCCGTTTTTGCTCGAACATTAAATGCCTCCAAATGGTATTTAATTAACTTCCCGAGCCCCTGGAAGCATGAAAATCACTTTAAACATGCTAATTTTAGCTCTAACACTGATGATCCACCTACAAATGTGAACTGACGTTCAAAAATAAAACATTTGAAAACGGACCATTTTCCACATTTCTGAAGCATGACGTAATGGGGGGGTGTTATCTCTTTTCTCGAAAATCAGCCGTTTTTGCTCGAACATTAAATGCCTCCAAATGGTATTTAATTAACTTCCCGAGCCCCTGGAAGCATGAAAATCACTTTAAACATGCTAATTTTAGCTCTAACACTGATGATCCACCTACAAATGTGAACTGACGTTCAAAAATAAAACATTTGAAAACGGACCATTTTCCACATTTCTGAAGCATGACGTAATGGGGGGGTGTTATCTCTTTTGTCGAAAATCAGCCGTTTTTGCTCGAACATTAAATGCCTCCAAATGGTATTTAATTAACTTCCCGAGCCCCTGGAAGCATGAAAATCACTTTAAACATGCTAATTTTAGCTCTAACACTGATGATCCACCTACAAATGTGAACTGACGTTCAAAAATAAAACATTTGAAAACGGACCATTTTCCACATTTCTGAAGCATGACGTAATGGGGGGGTGTTATCTCTTTTGTCGAAAATCAGCCGTTTTTGCTCGAACATTAAATGCCTCCAAATGGTATTTAATTAACTTCCCGGGGTGAAGATACCCTTTTTGAGAACTCAGAGTGAGTAAATTGGCCATTTTCATGCACTTTTAACCATTCCATAAATCTTGTGTTTTGGGCCCCTGGAAGCATGAAAATCACTTTAAACATGCTAATTTTAGCTCTAACACTGATGATCCACCTACAAATGTGAACTGACGTTCAAAAATAAAACATTTGAAAACGGACCATTTTCCACATTTCTGAAGCATGACGTAATGGGGGGGTGTTATCTCTTTTGTCGAAAATCAGCCGTTTTTGCTCGAACATTAAATGCCTCCAAATGGTATTTAATTAACTTCCCGGGGTGAAGAAACCCTTTTTGAGAACTCAGAGTGAGTAAATTGGCCATTTTCATGCACTTTTAACCATTCCATAAATCTTGTGTTTTGGGCCCCTGGAAGCATGAAAATCACTTTAAACATGCTAATTTTAGCTCTAACACTGATGATCCACCTACAAATGTGAACTGACGTTCAAAAATAAAACATTTGAAAACGGACCATTTTCCACATTTCTGAAGCATGACGTAATGGGGGGGTGTTATCTCTTTTGTCGAAAATCAGCCGTTTTTGCTCGAACATTAAATGCCTCCAAATGGTATTTAATTAACTTCCCGAGCCCCTGGAAGCATGAAAATCACTTTAAACATGCTAATTTTAGCTCTAACACTGATGATCCACCTACAAATGTGAACTGACGTTCAAAAATAAAACATTTGAAAACGGACCATTTTCCACATTTCTGAAGCATGACGTAATGGGGGGGTGTTATCTCTTTTGTCGAAAATCAGCCGTTTTTGCTCGAACATTAAATGCCTCCAAATGGTATTTAATTAACTTCCCGAGCCCCTGGAAGCATGAAAATCACTTTAAACATGCTAATTTTAGCTCTAACACTGATGATCCACCTACAAATGTGAACTGACGTTCAAAAATAAAACATTTGAAAACGGACCATTTTCCACATTTCTGAAGCATGACGTAATGGGGGGGTGTTATCTCTTTTGTCGAAAATCAGCCGTTTTTGCTCGAACATTAAATGCCTCCAAATGGTATTTAATTAACTTCCCGGGGTGAAGAAACCCTTTTTGAGAACTCAGAGTGAGTAAATTGGCCATTTTCATGCACTTTTAACCATTCCATAAATCTTGTGTTTTGGGCCCCTGGAAGCATGAAAATCACTTTAAACATGCTAATTTTAGCTCTAACACTGATGATCCACCTACAAATGTGAACTGACGTTCAAAAATAAAACATTTGAAAACGGACCATTTTCCACATTTCTGAAGCATGACGTAATGGGGGGGGTGTTATCTCTTTTGTCGAAAATCAGCCGTTTTTGCTCGAACATTAAATGCCTCCAAATGGTATTTAATTAATTTCCCGGGGTGAAGAAACCCTTTTTGAGAACTCAGAGTGAGTAAATTGGCCATTTTCATGCACTTTTAACCATTCCTCAAATCTTGTGTTTTGGGCCCCTGGAAGCATGAAAATCACTTTAAACATGCTAATTTTAGCTCTAACACTGATGATCCACCTACAAATGTGAACTGACGTTCAAAAATAAAACATTTGAAAACGGACCCTTTTCCACATTTCTGAAGCATGACGTAATGGGGGGGTGTTATCTCTTTTGTCGAAAATCAGCCGTTTTTGCTCGAACATTAAATGCCTCCAAATGGTATTTAATTAACTTCCCGAGCCCCTGGAAGCATGAAAATCACTTTAAACATGCTAATTTTAGCTCTAACACTGATGATCCACCTACAAATGTGAACTGACGTTCAAAAATAAAACATTTGAAAACGGACCATTTTCCACATTTCTGAAGCATGACGTAATGGGGGGGTGTTATCTCTTTTGTCGAAAATCAGCCGTTTTTGCTCGAACATTAAATGCCTCCAAATGGTATTTAATTAACTTCCCGGGGTGAAGAAACCCTTTTTGAGAACTCAGAGTGAGTAAATTGGCCATTTTCATGCACTTTTAACCATTCCATAAATCTTGTGTTTTGGGCCCCTGGAAGCATGAAAATCACTTTAAACATGCTAATTTTAGCTCTAACACTGATGATCCACCTACAAATGTGAACTGACGTTCAAAAATAAAACATTTGAAAACGGACCATTTTCCACATTTCTGAAGCATGACGTAATGGGGGGGTGTTATCTCTTTTGTCGAAAATCAGCCGTTTTTGCTCGAACATTAAATGCCTCCAAATGGTATTTAATTAACTTCCCGGGGTGAAGAAACCCTTTTTGAGAACTCAGAGTGAGTAAATTGGCCATTTTCATGCACTTTTAACCATTCCATAAATCTTGTGTTTTGGGCCCCTGGAAGCATGAAAATCACTTTAAACATGCTAATTTTAGCTCTAACACTGATGATCCACCTACAAATGTGAACTGACGTTCAAAAATAAAACATTTGAAAACGGACCATTTTCCACATTTCTGAAGCATGACGTAATGGGGGGGTGTTATCTCTTTTGTCGAAAATCAGCCGTTTTTGCTCGAACATTAAATGCCTCCAAATGGTATTTAATTAACTTCCCGGGGTGAAGAAACCCTTTTTGAGAACTCAGAGTGAGTAAATTGGCCATTTTCATGCACTTTTAACCATTCCATAAATCTTGTGTTTTGGGCCCCTGGAAGCATGAAAATCACTTTAAACATGCTAATTTTAGCTCTAACACTGATGATCCACCTACAAATGTGAACTGACATTCAAAAATAAAACATTTGAAAACGGACCATTTTCCACATTTCTGAAGCATGACGTAATGGGGGGGTGTTATCTCTTTTGTCGAAAATCAGCCGTTTTTGCTCGAACATTAAATGCCTCCAAATGGTATTTAATTAACTTCCCGGGGTGAAGAAACCCTTTTTGAGAACTCAGAGTGAGTAAATTGGCCATTTTCATGCACTTTTAACCATTCCATAAATCTTGTGTTTTGGGCCCCTGGAAGCATGAAAATCACTTTAAACATGCTAATTTTAGCTCTAACACTGATGATCCACCTACAAATGTGAACTGACGTTCAAAAATAAAACATTTGAAAACGGACCATTTTCCACATTTCTGAAGCATGACGTAATGGGGGGGTGTTATCTCTTTTGTCGAAAATCAGCCGTTTTTGCTCGAACATTAAATGCCTCCAAATGGTATTTAATTAACTTCCCGAGACCCTGGAAGCATGAAAATCACTTTAAACATGCTAATTTTAGCTCTAACACTGATGATCCACCTACAAATGTGAACTGACGTTCAAAAATAAAACATTTGAAAACGGACCATTTTCCACATTTCTGAAGCATGACGTAATGGGGGGGTGTTATCTCTTTTGTCGAAAATCAGCCGTTTTTGCTCGAACATTAAATGCCTCCAAATGGTATTTAATTAACTCCCCGAGCCCCTGGAAGCATGAAAATCACTTTAAACATGCTAATTTTAGCTCTAACACTGATGATCCACCTACAAATGTGAACTGACGTTCAAAAATAAAACATTTGAAAACGGACCATTTTCCACATTTCTGAAGCATGACGTAATGGGGGGGTGTTATCTCTTTTGTCGAAAATCAGCCGTTTTTGCTCGAACATTAAATGCCTCCAAATGGTATTTAATTAACTTCCCGGGGTGAAGAAACCCTTTTTGAGAACTCAGAGTGAGTAAATTGGCCATTTTCATGCACTTTTACCCATTCCATAAATCTTGTGTTTTGGGCCCCTGGAAGCATGAAAATCACTTTAAACATGCTAATTTTAGCTCTAACACTGATGATCCACCTACAAATGTGAACTGACATTCAAAAATAAAACATTTGAAAACAGACCATTTTCCACATTTCTGAAGCATGACGTAATGGGGGGGTGTTATCTCTTTTGTCGAAAATCAGCCGTTTTTGCTCGAACATTAAATGCCTCCAAATGGTATTTAATTAACTTCCCGGGGTGAAGAAACCCTTTTTGAGAACTCAGAGTGAGTAAATTGGCCATTTTCATGCACTTTTAACCATTCCATAAATCTTGTGTTTTGGGCCCCTGGAAGCATGAAAATCACTTTAAACATGCTAATTTTAGCTCTAACACTGATGATCCACCTACAAATGTGAACTGACGTTCAAAAATAAAACATTTGAAAACGGACCATTTTCCACATTTCTGAAGCATGACGTAATGGGGGGGTGTTATCTCTTTTGTCGAAAATCAGCCGTTTTTGCTCGAACATTAAATGCCTCCAAATGGTATTTAATTAACTTCCCGAGACCCTGGAAGCATGAAAATCACTTTAAACATGCTAATTTTAGCTCTAACACTGATGATCCACCTACAAATGTGAACTGACGTTCAAAAATAAAACATTTGAAAACGGACCATTTTCCACATTTCTGAAGCATGACGTAATGGGGGGGTGTTATCTCTTTTGTCGAAAATCAGCCGTTTTTGCTCGAACATTAAATGCCTCCAAATGGTATTTAATTAACTTCCCGGGGTGAAGAAACCCTTTTTGAGAACTCAGAGTGAGTAAATTGGCCATTTTCATGCACTTTTAACCATTCCATAAATCTTGTGTTTTGGGCCCCTGGAAGCATGAAAATCACTTTAAACATGCTAATTTTAGCTCTAACACTGATGATCCACCTACAAATGTGAACTGACGTTCAAAAATAAAACATTTGAAAACGGACCATTTTCCACATTTCTGAAGCATGACGTAATGGGGGGGTGTTATCTCTTTTGTCGAAAATCAGCCGTTTTTGCTCGAACATTAAATGCCTCCAAATGGTATTTAATTAACTTCCCGGGGTGAAGAAACCCTTTTTGAGAACTCAGAGTGAGTAAATTGGCCATTTTCATGCACTTTTAACCATTCCATAAATCTTGTGTTTTGGGCCCCTGGAAGCATGAAAATCACTTTAAACATGCTAATTTTAGCTCTAACACTGATGATCCACCTACAAATGTGAACTGACGTTCAAAAATAAAACATTTGAAAACGGACCATTTTCCACATTTCTGAAGCATGACGTAATGGGGGGGTGTTATCTCTTTTGTCGAAAATCAGCCGTTTTTGCTCGAACATTAAATGCCTCCAAATGGTATTTAATTAACTTCCCGAGCCCCTGGAAGCATGAAAATCACTTTAAACATGCTAATTTTAGCTCTAACACTGATGATCCACCTACAAATGTGAACTGACGTTCAAAAATAAAACATTTGAAAACGGACCATTTTCCACATTTCTGAAGCATGACGTAATGGGGGGGTGTTATCTCTTTTGTCGAAAATCAGCCGTTTTTGCTCGAACATTAAATGCCTCCAAATGGTATTTAATTAACTTCCCGAGCCCCTGGAAGCATGAAAATCACTTTAAACATGCTAATTTTAGCTCTAACACTGATGATCCACCTACAAATGTGAACTGACGTTCAAAAATAAAACATTTGAAAACGGACCATTTTCCACATTTCTGAAGCATGACGTAATGGGGGGGTGTTATCTCTTTTGTCGAAAATCAGCCGTTTTCACATTTGTAGGTGGATCATCAGTGTTAGAGCTAAAATTAGCATGTTTAAAGTGATTTTCATGCTTCCAGGGGCTCGGGAAGTTAATTAAATACCATTTGGAGGCATTTAATGTTCGAGCAAAAACGGCTGATTTTCGACAAAAGAGATAACACCCCCCCATTACGTCATGCTTCAGAAATGTGAAAAATGGTCCGTTTTCAAATGTTTTATTTTTGAACGTCAGTTCACATTTGTAGGTGGATCATCAGTGTTAGAGCTAAAATCAGCATGTTTAAAGTGATTTTCATGCTTCCAGGGGCTCGGGAAGTTAATTAAATACCATTTGGAGGCATTTAATGTTCGAGCAAAAACGGCTGATTTTCGACAAAAGAGATAACACCCCCCCATTACGTCATGCTTCAGAAATGTGGAAAATGGTCCGTTTTCAAATGTTTTATTTTTGAACGTCAGTTCACATTTGTAGGTGGATCATCAGTGTTAGAGCTAAAATTAGCATGTTTAAAGTGATTTTCATGCTTCCAGGGGCTCGGGAAGTTACTTAAATACCATTTGGAGGCATTTAATGTTCGAGCAAAAACGGCTGATTTTCGACAAAAGAGATAACACCCCCCCATTACGTCATGCTTCAGAAATGTGGAAAATGGTCCGTTTTCAAATGTTTTATTTTTGAACGTCAGTTCACATTTGTAGGTGGATCATCAGTGTTAGAGCTAAAATTAGCATGTTTAAAGTGATTTTCATGCTTCCAGGGGCTCGGGAAGTTAATTAAATACCATTTGGAGGCATTTAATGTTCGAGCAAAAACGGCTGATTTTCGACAAAAGAGATAACACCCCCCCCATTACGTCATGCTTCAGAAATGTGGAAAATGGTCCGTTTTCAAATGTTTTATTTTTGAACGTCAGTTCACATTTGTAGGTGGATCATCAGTGTTAGAGCTAAAATTAGCATGTTTAAAGTGATTTTCATGCTTCCAGGGGCTCGGGAAGTTAATTAAATACCATTTGGAGGCATTTAATGTTCGAGCAAAAACGGCTGATTTTCGACAAAAGAGATAACACCCCCCCATTACGTCATGCTTCAGAAATGTGGAAAATGGTCCGTTTTCAAATGTTTTATTTTTGAACGTCAGTTCACATTTGTAGGTGGATCATCAGTGTTAGAGCTAAAATTAGCATGTTTAAAGTGATTTTCATGCTTCCAGGGGCTCGGGAAGTTAATTAAATACCATTTGGAGGCATTTAATGTTCGAGCAAAAACGGCTGATTTTCGACAAATAAGATAACACCCCCCCATTACGTCATGCTTCAGAAATGTGGAAAATGGTCCGTTTTCAAATGTTTTATTTTTGAACGTCAGTTCACATTTGTAGGTGGATCATCAGTGTTAGAGCTAAAATTAGCATGTTTAAAGTGATTTTCATGCTTCCAAGGGCTCGGGAAGTTAATTAAATACAATTTGGAGGCATTTAATGTTCGAGCAAAAACGGCTGATTTTCGACAAAAGAGATAACACCCCCCCATTACGTCATGCTTCAGAAATGTGGAAAATGATCCGTTTTCAAATGTTTTATTTTTGAACGTCAGTTCACATTTGTAGGTGGATCATCAGTGTTAGAGCTAAAATTAGCATGTTTAAAGTGATTTTCATGCTTCCAGGGGCCCAAAACACAAGATTTATGGAATGGTTAAAAGTGCATGAAAATGGCCAATTTACTCACTCTGAGTTCTCAAAAAGGGTTTCTTCACCCCGGGAAGTTAATTAAATACCATTTGGAGGCATTTAATGTTCGAGCAAAAACGGCTGATTTTCGACAAAAGAGATAACACCCCCCCATTACGTCATGCTTCAGAAATGTGGAAAATGGTCAGTTTTCAAATGTTTTATTTTTGAACGTCAGTTCACATTTGTAGGTGGATCATCAGTGTTAGAGCTAAAATTAGCATGTTTAAAGTGATTTTCATGCTTCCAGGGGCTCGGGAAGTTAATTAAATACCATTTGGAGGCATTTAATGTTCGAGCAAAAACGGCTGATTTTCGACAAAAGAGATAACACCCCCCCATTACGTCATGCTTCAGAAATGTGGAAAATGGTCCGTTTTCAAATGTTTTATTTTTGAACATCAGTTCACATTTGTAGGTGGATCATCAGTGTTAGAGCTAAAATTAGCATGTTTAAAGTGATTTTCATGCTTCCAGGGGCTCGGGAAGTTAATTAAATACCATTTGGAGGCATTTAATGTTCGAGCAAAAACGGCTGATTTTCGACAAAAGAGATAACACCCCCCCATTACGTCATGCTTCAGAAATGTGGAAAATGGTCCGTTTTCAAATGTTTTATTTTTGAACGTCAGTTCACATTTGTAGGTGGATCATCAGTGTTAGAGCTAAAATTAGCATGTTTAAAGTGATTTTCATGCTTCCAGGGGCTCGGGAAGTTAATTAAATACCATTTGGAGGCATTTAATGTTCGAGCAAAAACGGCTGATTTTCGACAAAAGAGATAACACCCCCCCATTACGTCATGCTTCAGAAATGTGGAAAATGGTCCGTTTTCAAATGTTTTATTTTTGAACGTCAGTTCACATTTGTAGGTGGATCATCAGTGTTAGAGCTAAAATTAGCATGTTTAAAGTGATTTTCATGCTTCCAGGGGCCCAAAACACAAGATTTATGGAATGGTTAAAAGTGCATGAAAATGGCCAATTTACTCACTCTGAGTTCTCAAAAGGGTTTCTTCACCCCGGGAAGTTAATTAAATACCATTTGGAGGCATTTAATGTTCGAGCAAAAACGGCTGATTTTCGACAAAAGAGATAACACCCCCCCATTACGTCATGCTTCAGAAATGTGGAAAATGGTCCGTTTTCAAATGTTTTATTTTTGAACGTCAGTTCACATTTGTAGGTGGATCATCAGTGTTAGAGCTAAAATTAGCATGTATAAAGTGATTTTCATGCTTCCAGGGGCCCAAAACACAAGATTTATGGAATGGTTAAAAGTGCATGAAAATGGCCAATTTACTCACTCTGAGTTCTCAAAAAAGGTTTCTTCACCCCGGGAAGTTAATTAAATACCATTTGGAGGCATTTAATGTTCGAGCAATAACGGCTGATTTTCGACAAAAGAGATAACACCCCCCCATTACGTCATGCTTCAGAAATGTGGAAAATAGTCCGTTTTCAAATGTTTTATTTTTGAACGTCAGTTCACATTTGTAGGTGGATCATCAGTGTTAGAGCTAAAATTAGCATGTTTAAAGTGATTTTCATGCTTCCAGGGGCTCGGGAAGTGAAATAAATACCATTTGGAGGCATTTAATGTTCGAGCAAAAACGGCTGATTTTCGACAAAAGAGATAACACCCCCCCATTACGTCATGCTTCAGAAATGTGGAAAATGGTCCGTTTTCAAATGTTTTATTTTTGAACGTCAGTTCACATTTGTAGTGGATCATCAGTGTTAGAGCTAAAATTAGCATGTTTAAAGTGATTTTCATGCTTCCAGGGGCCCAAAACACAAGATTTATGGAATGGTTAAAAGTGCATGAAAAGGGCCAATTTACTCCCTCTGAGTTCTCAAAAAGGGTTTCTTCACCCCGGGAAGTTAATTAAATACCATTTGGAGGCATTTAATGTTCGAGCAAAAACGGCTGATTTTCGACAAAAGAGATAACACCCCCCATTACGTCATGCTTCAGAAATGTGGAAAATGGTCCGTTTTCAAATGTTTTATTTTTGAACGTCAGTTCACATTTGTAGGTGGATCATCAGTGTTAGAGCTAAAATTAGCATGTTTAAAGTGATTTTCATGCTTCCAGGGGCTCGGGAAGTTAATTAAATACCATTTGGAGGCATTTAATGTTCGAGCAAAAACGGCTGATTTTCGACAAAAGAGATAACACCCCCCCATTACGTCATGCTTCAGAAATGTGGAAAATGGTCCGTTTTCAAATGTTTTATTTTTGAACGTCAGTTCACATTTGTAGGTGGATCATCAGTGTTAGAGCTAAAATCAGCATGTTTAAAGTGATTTTCATGCTTCCAGGGGCTCGGGAAGTTAATTAAATACCATTTGGAGGCATTTATTGTTCGAGCAAAAACGGCTGATTTTCGACAAAAGAGATAACACCCCCCCATTACGTCATGCTTCAGAAATGTGGAAAATGGTCCGTTTTCAAATGTTTTATTTTTGAACGTCAGTTCACATTTGTAGGTGGATCATCAGTGTTAGAGCTAAAATTAGCATGTTTAAAGTGATTTTCATGCTTCCAGGGGCCCAAAACACAAGATTTATTGAATGGTTAAAAGTGCATGAAAATGGCCAATTTACTCACTCTGAGTTTTCAAAAAGGGTTTCTTCACCCCGGGAAGTTAATTAAATACCATTTGGAGGCATTTAATGTTCGAGCAAAAACGGCTGATTTTCAACAAAAGAGATAACAACCCCCCATTACGTCATGCTTCAGAAATGTGGAAAATGGTCCTTTTTCAAATGTTTTATTTTTGAACGTCAGTTCACATTTGTAGGTGGATCATCAGTGTTAGAGCTAAAATTAGCATGTTTAAAGTGATTTTCATGCTTCCAGGGGCTCGGGAAGTTAATTAAATACCATTTGGAGGCATTTAATGTTCGAGCAAAAACGGCTGATTTTCGACAAAAGAGATAACACCCCCCCATTACGTCATGCTTCAGAAATGTGGAAAATGGTCCGTTTTCAAATGTTTTATTTTTGAACGTCAGTTCACATTTGTAGGTGGATCATCAGTGTTAGAGCTAAAATTAGCATGTTTAAAGTGATTTTCATGCTTCCAGGGGCTCGGGAAGTTAATTAAATACCATTTGGAGGCATTTAATGTTCGAGCAAAAACGGCTGATTTTCGACAAAAGAGATAACACCCCCCCATTACGTCATGCTTCAGAAATGTGGAAAATGGTCCGTTTTCAAATGTTTTATTTTTGAACGTCAGTTCACATTTGTAGGTGGATCATCAGTGTTAGAGCTAAAATTAGCATGTTTAAAGTGATTTTCATGCTTCCAGGGGCCCAAAACACAAGATTTATGGAATGGTTAAAAGTGCATGAAAATGGCCAATTTACTCACTCTGAGTTCTCAAAAAGGGTTTCTTCACCCCGGGAAGTTAATTAAATACCATTTGGAGGCATTTAATGTTCGAGCAAAAACGGCTGATTTTCAACAAAAGAGATAACACCCGCCCATTACGTCATGCTTCAGAAATGTGGAAAATGGTCCTTTTTCAAATGTTTTATTTTTGAACGTCAGTTCACATTTGTAGGTGGATCATCAGTGTTAGAGCTAAAATTAGCATGTTTAAAGTGATTTTCATGCTTCCAGGGGCTCGGGAAGTTAATTAAATACCATTTGGAGGCATTTAATGTTCGAGCAAAAACGGCTGATTTTCGACAAAAGAGATAACACCCCCCCATTACGTCATGCTTCAGAAATGTGGAAAATGGTTCGTTTTCAAATGTTTTATTTTTGAACGTCAGTTCACATTTGTAGGTGGATCATCAGTGTTAGAGCTAAAATTAGCATGTTTAAAGTGATTTTCATGCTTCCAGGGGCTCGGGAAGTTAATTAAATACCATTTGGAGGCATTTAATGTTCGAGCAAAAACGGCTGATTTTCGACAAAAGAGATAACACCCCCCCATTACGTCATGCTTCAGAAATGTGGAAAATGGTCCGTTTTCAAATGTTTTATTTTTGAACGTCAGTTCACATTTGTAGGTGGATCATCAGTGTTAGAGCTAAAATTAGCATGTTTAAAGTGATTTTCATGCTTCCAGGGGCTCGGGAAGTTAATTAAATACCATTTGGAGGCATTTAATGTTCGAGCAAAAACGGCTGATTTTCGACAAAAGAGATAACACCCCCCCATTACGTCATGCTTCAGAAATGTGGAAAATGGTCCGTTTTCAAATGTTTTATTTTTGAACGTCAGTTCACATTTGTAGGTGGATCATCAGTGTTAGAGCTAAAATTAGCATGTTTAAAGTGATTTTCATGCTTCCAGGGGCTCGGGAAGTTAATTAAATACCATTTGGAGGCATTTAATGTTCGAGCAAAAACGGCTGATTTTCGACAAAAGAGATAACACCCCCCCATTACGTCATGCTTCAGAAATGTGGAAAATGGTCCGTTTTCAAATGTTTTATTTTTGAACGTCAGTTCACATTTGTAGGTGGATCATCAGTGTTAGAGCTAAAATTAGCATGTTTAAAGTGATTTTCATGCTTCCAGGGGCTCGGGAAGTTAATTAAATACCATTTGGAGGCATTTAATGTTCGAGCAAAAACGGCTGATTTTCGACAAAAGAGATAACACCCCCCCATTACGTCATGCTTCAGAAATGTGGAAAATGGTCCGTTTTCAAATGTTTTATTTTTGAACGTCAGTTCACATTTGTAGGTGGATCATCAGTGTTAGAGCTAAAATTAGCATGTTTAAAGTGATTTTCATTCTTCCAGGGGCCCAAAACACAAGATTTATGGAATGGTTAAAAGTGCATGAAAATGACCAATTTACTCACTCTGAGTTCTCAAAAAGGGTTTCTTCACCCCGGGAAGTTAATTAAATACCATTTGGAGGCATTTAATGTTCGAGCAAAAACGGCTGATTTTCGACAAAAGAGATAACACCCCCCCATTACGTCATGCTTCAGAAATGTGGAAAATGGTCCGTTTTCAAATGTTTTATTTTTGAACGTCAGTTCACATTTGTAGGTGGATCATCAGTGTTAGAGCTAAAATTAGCATGTTTAAAGTGATTTTCATGCTTCCAGGGGCCCAAAACACAAGATTTATGGAATGGTTAAAAGTGCATGAAAATGGCCAATTTACTCACTCTGAGTTCTCAAAAAAGGTTTCTTCACCCCGGGAAGTTAATTAAATACCATTTGGAGGCATTTAATGTTCGAGCAATAACGGCTGATTTTCGACAAAAGAGATAACACCCCCCCATTACGTCATGCTTCAGAAATGTGGAAAATAGTCCGTTTTCAAATGTTTTATTTTTGAACGTCAGTTCACATTTGTAGGTGGATCATCAGTGTTAGAGCTAAAATCAGCATGTTTAAAGTGATTTTCATGCTTCCAGGGGCTCGGGAAGTGAAATAAATACCATTTGGAGGCATTTAATGTTCGAGCAAAAACGGCTGATTTTCGACAAAAGAGATAACACCCCCCCATTACGTCATGCTTCAGAAATGTGGAAAATGGTCCGTTTTCAAATGTTTTATTTTTGAACGTCAGTTCACATTTGTAGGTGGATCATCAGTGTTAGAGCTAAAATTAGCATGTTTAAAGTGATTTTCATGCTTCCAGGGGCTCGGGAAGTGAAATAAATACCATTTGGAGGCATTTAATGTTCGAGCAAAAACGGCTGATTTTCGACAAAAGAGATAACACCCCCCCATTACGTCATGCTTCAGAAATGTGGAAAATGGTCCGTTTTCAAATGTTTTATTTTTGAACGTCAGTTCACATTTGTAGGTGGATCATCAGTGTTAGAGCTAAAATTAGCATGTTTAAAGTGATTTTCATGCTTCCAGGGGCTCGGGAAGTTAATTAAATACCATTTGGAGGCATTTAATGTTCGAGCAAAAACGGCTGATTTTCGACAAAAGAGATAACACCCCCCCATTACGTCATGCTTCAGAAATGTGGAAAATGGTCCGTTTTCAAATGTTTTATTTTTGAACGTCAGTTCACATTTGTAGGTGGATCATCAGTGTTAGAGCTAAAATCAGCATGTTTAAAGTGATTTTCATGCTTCCAGGGGCTCGGGAAGTTAATTAAATACCATTTGGAGGCATTTAATGTTCGAGCAAAAACGGCTGATTTTCGACAAAAGAGATAACACCCCCCCATTACGTCATGCTCAGAAATGTGGAAAATGGTCCGTTTTCAAATGTTTTATTTTTGAACGTCAGTTCACATTTGTAGGTGGATCATCAGTGTTAGAGCTAAAATTAGCATGTTTAAAGTGATTTTCATGCTTCCAGGGGCTCGGGAAGTTAATTAAATACCATTTGGAGGCATTTAATGTTCGAGCAAAAACGGCTGATTTTCGACAAAAGAGATAACACCCCCCCATTACGTCATGCTTCAGAAATGTGGAAAATGGTCCGTTTTCAAATGTTTTATTTTTGAACGTCAGTTCACATTTGTAGGTGGATCTTCAGTGTTAGAGCTAAAATTAGCATGTTTAAAGTGATTTTCATGCTTCCAGGGGCCCAAAACACAAGATTTATTGAATGGTTAAAAGTGCATGAAAATGGCCAATTTACTCACTCTGAGTTCTCAAAAAGGGTTTCTTCACCCCGGGAAGTTAATTAAATACCATTTGGAGGCATTTAATGTTCGAGCAAAAACGGCTGATTTTCAACAAAAGAGATAACACCCCCCCCATTACGTCATGCTTCAGAAATGTGGAAAATGGTCCTTTTTCAAATGTTTTATTTTTGAACGTCAGTTCACATTTGTAGGTGGATCATCAGTGTTAGAGCTAAAATTAGCATGTTTAAAGTAATTTTCATGCTTCCAGGGGCTCGGGAAGTTAATTAAATACCATTTGGAGGCATTTAATGTTCGAGCAAAAACGGCTGTTTTTCGACAAAAGAGATAACACCCCCCCCCATTACGTCATGCTTCAGAAATGTGGAAAATGGTCCGTTTTCAAATGTTTTATTTTTGAACGTCAGTTCACATTTGTAGGTGGATCATCAGTGTTAGAGCTAAAATTAGCATGTTTAAAGTGATTTTCATGCTTCCAGGGGCTCAGGAAGTTAATTAAATACCATTTGGAGGCATTTAATGTTCGAGCAAAAACGGCTGATTTTCGACAAAAGAGATAACACCCCCCCATTACGTCATGCTTCAGAAATGTGGAAAATGCTCCGTTTTCAAATGTTTTATTTTTGAACGTCAGTTCACATTTGTAGGTGGATCATCAGTGTTAGAGCTAAAATTAGCATGTTTAAAGTGATTTTCATGCTTCCAGGGGCTCGGGAAGTTAATTAAATACCATTTGGAGGCATTTAATGTTCGAGCAAAAACGGCTGATTTTCGACAAAAGAGATAACACCCCCCCATTACGTCATGCTTCAGAAATGTGGAAAATGGTCCGTTTTCAAATGTTTTATTTTTGAACGTCAGTTCACATTTGTAGGTGGATCATCAGTGTTAGAGCTAAAATTAGCATGTTTAAAGTGATTTTCATGCTTCCAGGGGCTCGGGAAGTTAATTAAATACCATTTGGAGGCATTTAATGTTCGAGCAAAAACGGCTGATTTTCGACAAATGAGATAACACCCCCCCATTACGTCATGCTTCAGAAATGTGGAAAATGGTCCGTTTTCAAATGTTTTATTTTTGAACGTCAGTTCACATTTGTAGGTGGATCGTCAGTGTTAGAGCTAAAATTACCATGTTTAAAGTGATTTTCATGCTTCCAGGGGCTTGGGAAGTTAATTAAATACCATTTGGAGGCATTTAATGTTCGAGCAAAAACGGCTGATTTTCGACAAAAGAGATAACACCCCCCATTACGTCATGCTTCAGAAATGTGGAAAATGGTCCGTTTTCAAATGTTTTATTTTTGAACGTCAGTTCACATTTGTAGGTGGATCATCAGTGTTAGAGCTAAAATTAGCATGTTTAAAGTGATTTTCATGCTTCCAGGGGCCCAAAACACAAGATTTATGGAATGGTTAAAAGTGCATGAAAATGGCCAATTTACCCACTCTGAGTTCTCAAAAAGGGTTTCTTCACCCCAGGAAGTTAATTAAATACCATTTGGAGGCATTTAATGTTCGAGCAAAAACGGCTGATTTTCAACAAAAGAGATAACACCCCCCCATTACGTCATGCTTCAGAAATGTGGAAAATGGTCCTTTTTCAAATGTTTTATTTTTGAACGTCAGTTCACATTTGTAGGTGGATCATCAGTGTTAGAGCTAAAATTAGCATGTTTAAAGTGATTTTCATGCTTCCAGGGGCTCGGGAAATTAATTAAATACCATTTGGAGGCATTTAATGTTCGAGCAAAAACGGCTGATTTTCGACAAAAGAGATAACACCCCCCCATTACGTCATGCTTCAGAAATGTGGAAAATGGTCCGTTTTCAAATGTTTTATTTTTGAACGTCAGTTCACATTTGTAGGTGGATCATCAGTGTTAGAGCTAAAATTAGCATGTTTAAAGTGATTTTCATGCTTCCAGGGGCTCGGGAAGTTAATTAAATACCATTTGGAGGCATTTAATGTTCGAGCAAAAACGGCTGATTTTCGACAAAAGAGATAACACCCCCCCATTACGTCATGCTTCAGTAATGTGGAAAATGGTCCGTTTTCAAATGTTTTATTTTTGAACGTCAGTTCACATTTGTAGGTGGATCATCAGTGTTAGGGCTAAAATTAGCATGTTTAAAGTGATTTTCATGCTTCCAGGGGCTCGGGAAGTTAATTAAATACCATTTGGAGGCATTTAATGTTCGAGCAAAAACGGATGATTTTCGACAAAAGAGATAACACCCCCCCATTACGTCATGCTTCAGAAATGTGGAAAATGGTCCGTTTTCAAATGTTTTATTTTTGAACGTCAGTTCACATTTGTAGGTGGATCATCAGTGTTAGAGCTAAAATTAGCATGTTTAAAGTGATTTTCATGCTTCCAGGGGCTCGGGAAGTTAATTAAATACCATTTGGAGGCATTTAATGTTCGAGCAAAAACGGCTGATTTTCGACAAAAGAGATAACACCCCCCCATTACGTCATGCTTCAGAAATGTGGAAAATGGTCCGTTTTCAAATGTTTTATTTTTGAACGTCAGTTCACATTTGTAGGTGGATCATCAGTGTTAGAGCTAAAATTAGCATGTTTAAAGTGATTTTCATGCTTCCAGGGGCTCGGGAAGTTAATTAAATACCATTTGGAGGCATTTAATGTTCGAGCAAAAACGGCTGATTTTCGACAAAAGAGATAACACCCCCCCATTACGTCATGCTTCAGAAATGTGGAAAATGGTCCGTTTTCAAATGTTTTATTTTTGAACGTCAGTTCACATTTGTAGGTGGATCATCAGTGTTAGAGCTAAAATTAGCATGTTTAAAGTGATTTTCATGCTTCCAGGGGCTCGGGAAGTTAATTAAATACCATTTGGAGGCATTTAATGTTCGAACAAAAACGGCTGATTTTCGACAAAAGAGATAACACCCCCCCATTACGTCATGCTTCAGAAATGTGGAAAATGGTCCGTTTTCAAATGTTTTATTTTTGAATGTCAGTTCACATTTGTAGGTGGATCATCAGTGTTAGAGCTAAAATTAGCATGTTTAAAGTGATTTCCATGCTTCCAGGGGCCCAAAACACAAGATTTATGGAATGGTTAAAAGTGGATGAAAATGGCCAATTTACTCACTCTGAGTTCTCAAAAAGGGTTTCTTCACCCCGGGAAGTTAATTAAATACCATTTGGAGGCATTTAATGTTCGAGCAAAAACGGCTGATTTTCGACAAAAGAGATAACACCCCCCCATTACGTCATGCTTCAGAAATGTGGAAAATGGTCCGTTTTCAAATGTTTTATTTTTGAATGTCAGTTCACATTTGTAGGTGGATCATCAGTGTTAGAGCTAAAATTAGCATGTTTAAAGTGATTTTCATGCTTCCAGGGGCCCAAAACACAAGATTTATGGAATGGTTAAAAGTGGATGAAAATGGCCAATTTACTCACTCTGAGTTCTCAAAAAGGGTTTCTTCACCCCGGGAAGTTAATTAAATACGATTTGGAGGAATTTAATGTTCGAACAAAAACAGCTGATTTTCGACAAAAGAGATAACACCCCCCCATTACGCCATGCTTCAGAAATGTGGAAAATGGTCCGTTTTCAAATGTTTTATTTTTGAACGTCAGTTCACATTTGTAGGTGGATCATCAGTGTTAGAGCTAAAATTAGCATGTTTAAAGTGATTTTCATGCTTCCAGGGGCCCAAAACACAAGATTTATGGAATGGTTAAAAGTGCATGAAAATGGCCAATTTACTCACTCTGAGTTCTCAAAAGGGGTTTCTTCACCCCGGGAAGTTAATTAAATACCATTTGGAGGCATTTAATGTTCCAGCAAAAACGGCTGATTTTCGACAAAAGAGATAACACCCCCCCATTACGTCATGCTTCAGAAATGTGGAAAATGGTCCGTTTTCGAATGTTTTATTTTTGAACGTCAGTTCACATTTGTAGGTGGATCATCAGTGTTAGAGCTAAAATTAGCATGTTTAAAGTGATTTTCATGCTTCCAGGGGCTCGGGAAGTTAATTAAATACCATTTGGAGGCATTTAATGTTCGAGCAAAAACGGCTGATTTTCGACAAAAGAGATAACACCCCCCCATTACGTCATGCTTCAGAAATGTGGAAAATGGTCCGTTTTCAAATGTTTTATTTTTGAACGTCAGTTCACATTTGTAGGTGGATCATCAGTGTTAGAGCTAAAATTAGCATGTTTAAAGTGATTTTCATGCTTCCAGGGGCCCAAAACACAAGATTTATGGAATGGTTAAAAGTGCATGAAAATGGCCAATTTACTCACTCTGAGTTCTCAAAAAGGGTTTCTTCACCCCGGGAAGTTAATTAAATACCATTTGGAGGCATTTAATGTTCGAGCAAAAACGGCTGATTTTCGACAAAAGAGATAACACCCCCCCATTACGTCATGCTTCAGAAATGTGGAAAATGGTCCGTTTTCAAATGTTTTATTTTTGAATGTCAGTTCACATTTGTAGGTGGATCATCAGTGTTAGAGCTAAAATTAGCATGTTTAAAGTGATTTCCATGCTTCCAGGGGCCCAAAACACAAGATTTATGGAATGGTTAAAAGTGGATGAAAATGGCCAATTTACTCACTCTGAGTTCTCAAAAAGGGTTTCTTCACCCCGGGAAGTTAATTAAATACCATTTGGAGGCATTTAATGTTCGAGCAAAAACGGCTGATTTTCGACAAAAGAGATAACACCCCCCCATTACGTCATGCTTCAGAAATGTGGAAAATGGTCCGTTTTCAAATGTTTTATTTTTGAATGTCAGTTCACATTTGTAGGTGGATCATCAGTGTTAGAGCTAAAATTAGCATGTTTAAAGTGATTTTCATGCTTCCAGGGGCCCAAAACACAAGATTTATGGAATGGTTAAAAGTGGATGAAAATGGCCAATTTACTCACTCTGAGTTCTCAAAAAGGGTTTCTTCACCCCGGGAAGTTAATTAAATACGATTTGGAGGAATTTAATGTTCGAACAAAAACAGCTGATTTTCGACAAAAGAGATAACACCCCCCCATTACGCCATGCTTCAGAAATGTGGAAAATGGTCCGTTTTCAAATGTTTTATTTTTGAACGTCAGTTCACATTTGTAGGTGGATCATCAGTGTTAGAGCTAAAATTAGCATGTTTAAAGTGATTTTCATGCTTCCAGGGGCCCAAAACACAAGATTTATGGAATGGTTAAAAGTGCATGAAAATGGACAATTTACTCACTCTGAGTTCTCAAAAGGGGTTTCTTCACCCCGGGAAGTTAATTAAATACCATTTGGAGGCATTTAATGTTCCAGCAAAAACGGCTGATTTTCGACAAAAGAGATAACACCCCCCCATTACGTCATGCTTCAGAAATGTGGAAAATGGTCCGTTTTCGAATGTTTTATTTTTGAACGTCAGTTCACATTTGTAGGTGGATCATCAGTGTTAGAGCTAAAATTAGCATGTTTAAAGTGATTTTCATGCTTCCAGGGGCTCGGGAAGTTAATTAAATACCATTTGGAGGCATTTATTGTTCGAGCAAAAACGGCTGATTTTCGACAAAAGAGATAACACCCCCCCATTACGTCATGCTTCAGAAATGTGGAAAATGGTCCGTTTTCAAATGTTTTATTTTTGAACGTCAGTTCACATTTGTAGGTGGATCATCAGTGTTAGAGCTAAAATTAGCATGTTTAAAGTGATTTTCATGCTTCCAGGGGCCCAAAACACAAGATTTATGGAATGGTTAAAAGTGCATGAAAATGGCCAATTTACTCACTCTGAGTTCTCAAAAAGGGTTTCTTCACCCCGGGAAGCTAATTAAATACCATTTGGAGGCATTTAATGTTCGAGCAAAAACGGCTGATTTTCGACAAAAGAGATAACACCCCCCCATTACGTCATGCTTCAGAAATGTGGAAAATGGTCCGTTTTCAAATGTTTTATTTTTGAACGTCAGTTCACATTTGTAGGTGGATCATCAGTGTTAGAGCTAAAATTAGCATGTTTAAAGTGATTTTCATGCTTCCAGGGACCCAAAACACAAGATTTATGGAATGGTTAAAAGTGCATGAAAATGGCCAATTTACTCACTCTGAGTTCTCAAAAAGGGTTTAATCACCCCGGGAAGTTAATTAAATACCATTTGGAGGCATTTAATGTTCGAGCAAAAACGGCTGATTTTCGACAAAAGAGATAACACCCCCCCATTACGTCATGCTTCAGAAATGTGGAAACTGGTCCGTTTTCAAATGTTTTATTTTTGAACGTCAGTTCACATTTGTAGGTGGATCATCAGTGTTAGAGCTAAAATTAGCATGTTTAAAGTGATTTTCATGCTTCCAGGGGCTCGGGAAGTGAAATAAATACCATTTGGAGGCATTTAATGTTCGAGCAAAAACGGCAGATTTTCGACAAAAGAGATAACACCCCCCCATTACGTCATGCTTCAGAAATGTGGAAAATGGTCCGTTTTCAAATGTTTTATTTTTGAACGTCAGTTCACATTTGTAGGTGGATCATCAGTGTTAGAGCTAAAATTAGCATGTTTAAAGTGATTTTCATGCTTCCAGGGGCTCGGGAAGTGAAATAAATACCATTTGGAGGCATTTAATGTTCGAGCAAAAACGGCTGATTTTCGACAAAAGAGATAACACCCCCCCATTACGTCATGCTTCAGAAATGTGGAAAATGGTCCGTTTTCAAATGTTTTATTTTTGAACGTCAGTTCACATTTGTAGGTGGATCATCAGTGTTAGAGCTAAAATTAGCATGTTTAAAGTGATTTTCATGCTTCCAGGGGCCCAAAACACAAGATTTATGGAATGGTTAAAAGTGCATGAAAATGGCCAATTTACTCACTCTGAGTTCTCAAAAAGGGTTTCTTCACCCCGGGAAGTAAATTAAATACCATTTGGAGGCATTTAATGTTCGAGCAAAAACGGCTGATTTTCGACAAAAGAGATAACACCCCCCATTACGTCATGCTTCAGAAATGTGGAAAATGGTCCGTTTTCAAATGTTTTATTTTTGAACGTCAGTTCACATTTGTAGGTGGATCATCAGTGTTAGAGCTAAAATTAGCATGTTTAAAGTGATTTTCATGCTTCCAGGGGCTCGGGAAGTTAATTAAATACCATTTGGAGGCATTTAATGTTCGAGCAAAAACGGCTGATTTTCGACAAAAGAGATAACACCCCCCCATTACGTCATGCTTCAGAAATGTGGAAAATGGTCCGTTTTCAAATGTTTTATTTTTGAACGTCAGTTCACATTTGTAGGTGGATCATCAGTGTTAGAGCTAAAATTAGCATGTTTAAAGTGATTTTCATGCTTCCAGGGGCCCAAAACACAAGATTTATGGAATGTTTAAAAGTGCATGAAAATGGCCAATTTACTCACTCTGAGTTCTCAAAAAGGATTTCTTCACCCCGGGAAGTTAATTATATACCATTTGGAGGCATTTAATGTTCGAGCAAAAACGGCTGATTTTCGACAAAAGAGATAACACCCCCCCCATTACGTCATGCTTCAGAAATGTGGAAAATGGTCCGTTTTCAAATGTTTTATTTTTGAACGTCAGTTCACATTTGTAGGTGGATCATCAGTGTTAGAGCTAAAATTAGCATGTTTAAAGTGATTTTCATGCTTCCAGGGGCTCGGGAAGTTAATTAAATACCATTTGGAGGCATTTAATGTTCGAGCAAAAACGGCTGATTTTCGACAAAAGAGATAACACCCCCCCATTACGTCATGCTTCAGAAATGTGGAAAATGGTCCGTTTTCAAATGTTTTATTTTTGAACGTCAGTTCACATTTGTAGGTGGATCATCAGTGTTAGAGCTAAAATTAGCATGTTTAAAGTGATTTTCATGCTTCCAGGGGCTCGGGAAGTGAAATAAATACCATTTGGAGGCATTTAATGTTCGAGCAAAAACGGCTGATTTTCGACAAAAGAGATAACACCCCCCCATTACGTCATGCTTCAGAAATGTGGAAAATGGTCCGTTTTCAAATGTTTTATTTTTGAACGTCAGTTCACATTTGTAGGTGGATCATCAGTGTTAGAGCTAAAATTAGCATGTTTAAAGTGATTTTCATGCTTCCAGGGGCCCAAAACACAAGATTTATGGAATGGTTAAAAGTGCATGAAAATGGCCAATTTACTCACTCTGAGTTCTCAAAAAGGGTTTCTTCACCCCGGGAAGTTAATTAAATACCATTTGGAGGCATTTAATGTTCCAGCAAAAACGGCTGATTTTCGACAAAAGAGATAACACCCCCCCATTACGTCATGCTTCAGAAATGTGGAAAATTGTCCGTTTTCAAATGTTTTATTTTTGAACGTCAGCTCACATTTGTAGGTGGATCATCAGTGTTAGAGCTAAAATTAGCATGTTTAAAGTGATTTTCATGCTTCCAGGGGCCCAAAACACAAGATTTATGGAATGGTTAAAAGTGCATGAAAATGGCCAATTTACTCACTCTGAGTTCTCAAAAAGGGTTTCTTCACCCCGGGAAGTTAATTAAATACCATTTGGAGGCATTTAATGTTCGAGCAAAAACGGCTGATTTTCGACAAAAGAGATAACACCCCACCATTACGTCATGCTTCAGAAATGTGGAAAATGGTCCGTTTTCAAATGTTTTATTTTTGAACGTCAGTTCACATTTGTAGGTGGATCATCAGTGTTAGAGCTAAAATTAGCATGTTTAAAGTGATTTTCATGCTTCCAGGGGCTCGGGAAGTTAAATAAATACCATTTGGAGGCATTTAATGTTCGAGCAAAAACGGCTGATTTTCGACAAAAGAGATAACACCCCCCCATTACGTCATGCTTCAGAAATGTGGAAAATGGTCCGTTTTCAAATGTTTTATTTTTGAACGTCAGTTCACATTTGTAGGTGGATCATCAGTGTTAGAGCTAAAATTAGCATGTTTAAAGTGATTTTCATGCTTCCAGGGGCTCGGGAAGTTAATTAAATACCATTTGGAGGCATTTAATGTTCGAGCAAAAACGGCTGATTTTCGACAAAAGAGATAACACCCCCCCATTACGTCATGCTTCAGAAATGTGGAAAATGGTCCGTTTTCAAATGTTTTATTTTTGAACGTCAGTTCACATTTGTAGGTGGATCATCAGTGTTAGAGCTAAAATTAGCATGTTTAAAGTGATTTTCATGCTTCCAGGGGCTCGGGAAGTTAATTAAATACCATTTGGAGGCATTTAATGTTCGAGTAAAAACGGCTGATTTTCGACAAAAGAGATAACACCCCCCCATTACGTCATGCTTCAGAAATGTGGAAAATGGTCCGTTTTCAAATGTTTTATTTTTGAACGTCAGTTCACATTTGTAGGTGGATCATCAGTGTTAGAGCTAAAATTAGCATGTTTAAAGTGATTTTCATGCTTCCAGGGGCTCGGGAAGTTAATTAAATACCATTTGGAGGCATTTAATGTTCGAGCAAAAACGGCTGATTTTCGACAAAAGAGATAACACCCCCCCATTACGTCATGCTTCAGAAATGTGGAAAATGGTCCGTTTTCAAATGTTTTATTTTTGAACGTCAGTTCACATTTGTAGGTGGATCATCAGTGTTAGAGCTAAAATTAGCATGTTTAAAGTGATTTTCATGCTTCCAGGGGCTCGGGAAGTTAATTAAATACCATTTGGAGGCATTTAATGTTCGAGCAAAAACGGCTGATTTTCGACAAAAGAGATAACACCCCCCCCCATTACGTCATGCTTCGGAAATGTGGAAAATGGTCCGTTTTCAAATGTTTTATTTTTGAACGTCAGTTCACATTTGTAGGTGGATCATCAGTGTTCGAGCTAAAATTAGCATGTTTAAAGTGATTTTCATGCTTCCAGGGGCTCGGGAAGTTAATTAAATACCATTTGGAGGCATTTAATGTTCGAGCAAAAACGGCTGATTTTCGACAAAAGAGATAACACCCCCCCATTACGTCATGCTTCAGAAATGTGGAAAATGGTCCGTTTTCAAATGTTTTATTTTTGAACGTCAGTTCACATTTGTAGGTGGATCATCAGTGTTAGAGCTAAAATTAGCATGTTTAAAGTGATTTTCATGCTTTCAGGGGCTCGGGAAGTTAATTAAATACCATTTGGAGGCATTTAATGTTCGAGCAAAAACGGCTGATTTTCGACAAAAGAGATAACACCCCCCCATTACGTCATGCTTCAGAAATGTGGAAAATGGTCCGTTTTCAAATGTTTTATTTTTGAACGTCAGTTCACATTTGTAGGTGGATCATCAGTGTTAGAGCTAAAATTAGCATGTTTAAAGTGATTTTCATGCTTCCAGGGGCCCAAAACACAAGATTTATGGAATGGTTAAAAGTGCATGAAAATGGCCAATTTACTCACTCTGAGTTCTCAAAAAGGGTTTCTTCACCCCGGGAAGTTAATTAAATACCATTTGGAGGCATTTAATGTTCCAGCAAAAACGGCTGATTTTCGACAAAAGAGATAACACCCCCCCATTACGTCATGCTTCAGAAATGTGGAAAATGGTCCGTTTTCGAATGTTTTATTTTTGAACGTCAGTTCACATTTGTAGGTGGATCATCAGTGTTAGAGCTAAAATTAGCATGTTTAAAGTGATTTTCATGCTTCCAGGGGCTCGGGAAGTTAATTAAATACCATTTGGAGGCATTTAATGTTCGAGCAAAAACGGCTGATTTTCGACAAAAGAGATAACACCCCCCCATTACGTCATGCTTCAGAAATGTGGAAAATGGTCCGTTTTCAAATGTTTTATTTTTGAACGTCAGTTCACATTTGTAGGTGGATCATCAGTGTTAGAGCTAAAATTAGCATGTTTAAAGTGATTTTCATGCTTCCATGGGCCCAAAACACAAGATTTATGGAATGGTTAAAAGTGCATGAAAATGGCCAATTTACTCACTCTGAGTTCTCAAAAAGGGTTTCTTCACCCCGGGAAGTTAATTAAATACCATTTGGAGGCATTTAATGTTCGAGCAAAAACGGCTGATTTTCGACAAAAGAGATAACACCCCCCCATTACGTCATGCTTCAGAAATGTGGAAAATGGTCCGTTTTCAAATCTTTTATTTTTGAACGTCAGTTCACATTTGTAGGTGGATCATCAGTGTTAGAGCTAAAATTAGCATGTTTAAAGTGATTTTCATGCTTCCAGGGGCCCAAAACACAAGATTTATGGAATGGTTAAAAGTGCATGAAAATGGCCAATTTACTCACTCTGAGTTCTCAAAAAGGGTTTCTTCACCCCGGGAAGTTAAGTAAATACCATTTGGAGGCATTTAATGTTCCAGCAAAAACGGCTGAATTTCGACAAAAGAGATAACACCCCCCCATTACGTCATGCTTCAGAAATGTGGAAAATGGTCCGTTTTCAAATGTTTTATTTTTGAACGTCAGTTCACATTTGTAGGTGGATCATCAGTGTTAGAGCTAAAATTAGCATGTTTAAAGTGATTTTCATGCTTCCAGGGACCCAAAACACAAGATTTATGGAATGGTTAAAAGTGCATGAAAATGGCCAATTTACTCACTCTGAGTTCTCAAAAAGGGTTTAATCACCCCGGGAAGTGAAATAAATACCATTTGGAGGCATTTAATGTTCGAGCAAAAACGGCTGATTTTCGACAAAAGAGATAACACCCCCCCATTACGTCATGCTTCAGAAATGTGGAAAATGGTCCGTTTTCAAATGTTTTATTTTTGAACGTCAGTTCACATTTGTAGGTGGATCATCAGTGTTAGAGCTAAAATTAGCATGTTTAAAGTGATTTTCATGCTTCCAGGGGCCCAAAACACAAGATTTATGGAATGGTTAAAAGTGCATGAAAATGGCCAATTTACTCACTCTGAGTTCTCAAAAAGGGTTTCTTCACCCCGGGAAGTTAATTAAATACCATTTGGAGGCATTTAATGTTCCAGCAAAAACGGCTGATTTTCGACAAAAGAGATAACACCCCCCCATTACGTCATGCTTCAGAAATGTGGAAAATTGTCCGTTTTCAAATGTTTTATTTTTGAACGTCAGCTCACATTTGTAGGTGGATCATCAGTGTTAGAGCTAAAATTAGCATGTTTAAAGTGATTTTCATGCTTCCAGGGGCCCAAAACACAAGATTTATGGAATGGTTAAAAGTGCATGAAAATGGCCAATTTACTCACTCTGAGTTCTCAAAAAGGGTTTCTTCACCCCGGGAAGTTAATTAAATACCATTTGGAGGCATTTAATGTTCCAGCAAAAACGGCTGATTTTCGACAAAAGAGATAACACCCCCCCATTACGTCATGCTTCAGAAATGTGGAAAATGGTCCGTTTTCGAATGTTTTATTTTTGAACGTCAGTTCACATTTGTAGGTGGATCATCAGTGTTAGAGCTAAAATTAGCATGTTTAAAGTGATTTTCATGCTTCCAGGGGCTCGGGAAGTTAATTAAATACCATTTGGAGGCATTTAATGTTCGAGCAAAAACGGCTGATTTTCGACAAAAGAGATAACACCCCCCCCCATTACGTCATGCTTCGGAAATGTGGAAAATGGTCCGTTTTCAAATGTTTTATTTTTGAACGTCAGTTCACATTTGTAGGTGGATCATCAGTGTTCGAGCTAAAATTAGCATGTTTAAAGTGATTTTCATGCTTCCAGGGGCTCGGGAAGTTAATTAAATACCATTTGGAGGCATTTAATGTTCGAGCAAAAACGGCTGATTTTCGACAAAAGAGATAACACCCCCCCATTACGTCATGCTTCAGAAATGTGGAAAATGGTCCGTTTTCAAATGTTTTATTTTTGAACGTCAGTTCACATTTGTAGGTGGATCATCAGTGTTAGAGCTAAAATTAGCATGTTTAAAGTGATTTTCATGCTTTCAGGGGCTCGGGAAGTTAATTAAATACCATTTGGAGGCATTTAATGTTCGAGCAAAAACGGCTGATTTTCGACAAAAGAGATAACACCCCCCCATTACGTCATGCTTCAGAAATGTGGAAAATGGTCCGTTTTCAAATGTTTTATTTTTGAACGTCAGTTCACATTTGTAGGTGGATCATCAGTGTTAGAGCTAAAATTAGCATGTTTAAAGTGATTTTCATGCTTCCAGGGGCCCAAAACACAAGATTTATGGAATGGTTAAAAGTGCATGAAAATGGCCAATTTACTCACTCTGAGTTCTCAAAAAGGGTTTCTTCACCCCGGGAAGTTAATTAAATACCATTTGGAGGCATTTAATGTTCCAGCAAAAACGGCTGATTTTCGACAAAAGAGATAACACCCCCCCATTACGTCATGCTTCAGAAATGTGGAAAATGGTCCGTTTTCGAATGTTTTATTTTTGAACGTCAGTTCACATTTGTAGGTGGATCATCAGTGTTAGAGCTAAAATTAGCATGTTTAAAGTGATTTTCATGCTTCCAGGGGCTCGGGAAGTTAATTAAATACCATTTGGAGGCATTTAATGTTCGAGCAAAAACGGCTGATTTTCGACAAAAGAGATAACACCCCCCCATTACGTCATGCTTCAGAAATGTGGAAAATGGTCCGTTTTCAAATGTTTTATTTTTGAACGTCAGTTCACATTTGTAGGTGGATCATCAGTGTTAGAGCTAAAATTAGCATGTTTAAAGTGATTTTCATGCTTCCATGGACCCGAAACACAAGATTTATGGAATGGTTAAAAGTGCATGAAAATGGCCAATTTACTCACTCTGAGTTCTCAAAAAGGGTTTCTTCACCCCGGGAAGTTAATTAAATACCATTTGGAGGCATTTAATGTTCGAGCAAAAACGGCTGATTTTCGACAAAAGAGATAACACCCCCCCATTACGTCATGCTTCAGAAATGTGGAAAATGGTCCGTTTTCAAATGTTTTATTTTTGAACGTCAGTTCACATTTGTAGGTGGATCATCAGTGTTAGAGCTAAAATTAGCATGTTTAAAGTGATTTTCATGCTTCCAGGGGCCCAAAACACAAGATTTATGGAATGGTTAAAAGTGCATGAAAATGGCCAATTTACTCACTCTGAGTTCTCAAAAAGGGTTTCTTCACCCCGGGAAGTTAAGTAAATACCATTTGGAGGCATTTAATGTTCCAGCAAAAACGGCTGAATTTCGACAAAAGAGATAACACCCCCCCATTACGTCATGCTTCAGAAATGTGGAAAATGGTCCGTTTTCAAATGTTTTATTTTTGAACGTCAGTTCACATTTGTAGGTGGATCATCAGTGTTAGAGCTAAAATTAGCATGTTTAAAGTGATTTTCATGCTTCCAGGGACCCAAAACACAAGATTTATGGAATGGTTAAAAGTGCATGAAAATGGCCAATTTACTCACTCTGAGTTCTCAAAAAGGGTTTAATCACCCCGGGAAGTGAAATAAATACCATTTGGAGGCATTTAATGTTCGAGCAAAAACGGCTGATTTTCGACAAAAGAGATAACACCCCCCCATTACGTCATGCTTCAGAAATGTGGAAAATGGTCCGTTTTCAAATGTTTTATTTTTGAACGTCAGTTCACATTTGTAGGTGGATCATCAGTGTTAGAGCTAAAATTAGCATGTTTAAAGTGATTTTCATGCTTCCAGGGGCCCAAAACACAAGATTTATGGAATGGTTAAAAGTGCATGAAAATGGCCAATTTACTCACTCTGAGTTCTCAAAAAGGGTTTCTTCACCCCGGGAAGTTAATTAAATACCATTTGGAGGCATTTAATGTTCCAGCAAAAACGGCTGATTTTCGACAAAAGAGATAACACCCCCCCATTACGTCATGCTTCAGAAATGTGGAAAATTGTCCGTTTTCAAATGTTTTATTTTTGAACGTCAGCTCACATTTGTAGGTGGATCATCAGTGTTAGAGCTAAAATTAGCATGTTTAAAGTGATTTTCATGCTTCCAGGGGCCCAAAACACAAGATTTATGGAATGGTTAAAAGTGCATGAAAATGGCCAATTTACTCACTCTGAGTTCTCAAAAAGGGTTTCTTCACCCCGGGAAGTTAATTAAATACCATTTGGAGGCATTTAATGTTCCAGCAAAAACGGCTGATTTTCGACAAAAGAGATAACACCCCCCCATTACGTCATGCTTCAGAAATGTGGAAAATGGTCCGTTTTCGAATGTTTTATTTTTGAACGTCAGTTCACATTTGTAGGTGGATCATCAGTGTTAGAGCTAAAATTAGCATGTTTAAAGTGATTTTCATGCTTCCAGGGGCTCGGGAAGTTAATTAAATACCATTTGGAGGCATTTAATGTTCGAGCAAAAACGGCTGATTTTCGACAAAAGAGATAACACCCCCCCATTACGTCATGCTTCAGAAATGTGGAAAATGGTCCGTTTTCAAATGTTTTATTTTTGAACGTCAGTTCACATTTGTAGGTGGATCATCAGTGTTAGAGCTAAAATTAGCATGTTTAAAGTGATTTTCATGCTTCCATGGGCCCAAAACACAAGATTTATGGAATGGTTAAAAGTGCATGAAAATGGCCAATTTACTCACTCTGAGTTCTCAAAAAGGGTTTCTTCACCCCGGGAAGTTAATTAAATACCATTTGGAGGCATTTAATGTTCGAGCAAAAACGGCTGATTTTCGACAAAAGAGATAACACCCCCCCATTACGTCATGCTTCAGAAATGTGGAAAATGGTCCGTTTTCAAATGTTTTATTTTTGAACGTCAGTTCACATTTGTAGGTGGATCATCAGTGTTAGAGCTAAAATTAGCATGTTTAAAGTGATTTTCATGCTTCCAGGGGCCCAAAACACAAGATTTATGGAATGGTTAAAAGTGCATGAAAATGGCCAATTTACTCACTCTGAGTTCTCAAAAAGGGTTTCTTCACCCCGGGAAGTTAAGTAAATACCATTTGGAGGCATTTAATGTTCCAGCAAAAACGGCTGAATTTCGACAAAAGAGATAACACCCCCCCATTACGTCATGCTTCAGAAATGTGGAAAATGGTCCGTTTTCAAATGTTTTATTTTTGAACGTCAGTTCACATTTGTAGGTGGATCATCAGTGTTAGAGCTAAAATTAGCATGTTTAAAGTGATTTTCATGCTTCCAGGGGCTCGGGAAGTTAATTAAATACCATTTGGAGGCATTTAATGTTCGAGCAAAAACGGCTGATTTTCGACAAAAGAGATAACACCCCCCCATTACGTCATGCTTCAGAAATGTGGAAAATGGTCCGTTTTCAAATGTTTTATTTTTGAACGTCAGTTCACATTTGTAGGTGGATCATCAGTGTTAGAGCTAAAATTAGCATGTTTAAAGTGATTTTCATGCTTCCAGGGGCTCGGGAAGTTAATTAAATACCATTTGGAGGCATTTAATGTTCGAGCAAAAACGGCTGATTTTCGACAAAAGAGATAACACCCCCCCATTACGTCATGCTTCAGAAATGTGGAAAACGGTCCGTTTTCAAATGTTTTATTTTTGAACGTCAGTTCACATTTGTAGGTGGATCATCAGTGTTAGAGCTAAAATTAGCATGTTTAAAGTGATTTTCATGCTTCCAGGGGCCCAAAACACAAGATTTATGGAATGGTTAAAAGTGCATGAAAATGGCCAATTTACTCACTCTGAGTTCTCAAAAAGGGTTTCTTCACCCCGGGAAGTTAATTAAATACCATTTGGAGGCATTTAATGTTCGAGCAAAAACGGCTGATTTTCGACAAAAGAGATAACACCCCCCCATTACGTCATGCTTCAGAAATGTGGAAAATGGTCCGTTTTCAAATGTTTTATTTTTGAACGTCAGTTCACATTTGTAGGTGGATCATCAGTGTTAGAGCTAAAATTAGCATGTTTAAAGTGATTTTCATGCTTCCAGGGGCTCGGGAAGTTAATTAAATACCATTTGGAGGCATTTAATGTTCGAGCAAAAACGGCTGATTTTCGACAAAAGAGATAACACCCCCCCATTACGTCATGCTTCAGAAATGTGGAAAATGGTCCGTTTTCAAATGTTTTATTTTTGAACGTCAGTTCACATTTGTAGGTGGATCATCAGTGTTAGAGCTAAAATTAGCATGTTTAAAGTGATTTTCATGCTTCCAGGGGCTCGGGAAGTTAATTAAATACCATTTGGAGGCATTTAATGTTCGAGCAAAAACGGCTGATTTTCGACAAAAGAGATAACACCCCCCCCATTACGTCATGCTTCAGAAATGTGGAAAATGGTCCGTTTTCAAATGTTTTATTTTTGAACGTCAGTTCACATTTGTAGGTGGATCATCAGTGTTAGAGCTAAAATTAGCATGTTTAAAGTGATTTTCATGCTTCCAGGGGCTCGGGAAGTTAATTAAATACCATTTGGAGGCATTTAATGTTCGAGCAAAAACGGCTGATTTTCGACAAAAGAGATAACACCCCCCCATTACGTCATGCTTCAGAAATGTGGAAAATGGTCCGTTTTCAAATGTTTTATTTTTGAACGTCAGTTCACATTTGTAGGTGGATCATCAGTGTTAGAGCTAAAATTAGCATGTTTAAAGTGATTTTCATGCTTCCAGGGGCTCGGGAAGTTAATTAAATACCATTTGGAGGCATTTAATGTTCGAGCAAAAACGGCTGATTTTCGACAAAAGAGATAACACCCCCCCATTACGTCATGCTTCAGAAATGTGGAAAATGGTCCGTTTTCAAATGTTTTATTTTTGAACGTCAGTTCACATTTGTAGGTGGATCATCAGTGTTAGAGCTAAAATTAGCATGTTTAAAGTGATTTTCATGCTTCCAGGGGCCCAAAACACAAGATTTATGGAATGGTTAAAAGTGCATGAAAATGGCCAATTTACTCACTCTGAGTTCTCAAAAAGGGTTTCTTCACCCCGGGAAGTTAATTAAATACCATTTGGAGGCATTTAATGTTCGAGCAAAAACGGCTGATTTTCGACAAAAGAGATAACACCCCCCCATTACGTCATGCTTCAGAAATGTGGAAAATGGTCCGTTTTCAAATGTTTTATTTTTGAATGTCAGTTCACATTTGTAGGTGGATCATCAGTGTTAGAGCTAAAATTAGCATGTTTAAAGTGATTTCCATGCTTCCAGGGGCCCAAAACACAAGATTTATGGAATGGTTAAAAGTGGATGAAAATGGCCAATTTACTCACTCTGAGTTCTCAAAAAGGGTTTCTTCACCCCGGGAAGTTAATTAAATACCATTTGGAGGCATTTAATGTTCGAGCAAAAACGGCTGATTTTCGACAAAAGAGATAACACCCCCCCATTACGTCATGCTTCAGAAATGTGGAAAATGGTCCGTTTTCAAATGTTTTATTTTTGAATGTCAGTTCACATTTGTAGGTGGATCATCAGTGTTAGAGCTAAAATTAGCATGTTTAAAGTGATTTTCATGCTTCCAGGGGCCCAAAACACAAGATTTATGGAATGGTTAAAAGTGGATGAAAATGGCCAATTTACTCACTCTGAGTTCTCAAAAAGGGTTTCTTCACCCCGGGAAGTTAATTAAATACGATTTGGAGGAATTTAATGTTCGAACAAAAACAGCTGATTTTCGACAAAAGAGATAACACCCCCCCATTACGCCATGCTTCAGAAATGTGGAAAATGGTCCGTTTTCAAATGTTTTATTTTTGAACGTCAGTTCACATTTGTAGGTGGATCATCAGTGTTAGAGCTAAAATTAGCATGTTTAAAGTGATTTTCATGCTTCCAGGGGCCCAAAACACAAGATTTATGGAATGGTTAAAAGTGCATGAAAATGGCCAATTTACTCACTCTGAGTTCTCAAAAGGGGTTTCTTCACCCCGGGAAGTTAATTAAATACCATTTGGAGGCATTTAATGTTCGAGCAAAAACGGCTGATTTTCGACAAAAGAGATAACACCCCCCCATTACGTCATGCTTCAGAAATGTGGAAAATGGTCCGTTTTCAAATGTTTTATTTTTGAACGTCAGTTCACATTTGTAGGTGGATCATCAGTGTTAGAGCTAAAATTAGCATGTTTAAAGTGATTTTCATGCTTTCAGGGGCTCGGGAAGTTAATTAAATACCATTTGGAGGCATTTAATGTTCGAGCAAAAACGGCTGATTTTCGACAAAAGAGATAACACCCCCCCATTACGTCATGCTTCAGAAAATGTGGAAAATGGTCCGTTTTCAAATGTTTTATTTTTGAACGTCAGTTCACATTTGTAGGTGGATCATCAGTGTTAGAGCTAAAATTAGCATGTTTAAAGTGATTTTCATGCTTCCAGGGGCCCAAAACACAAGATTTATGGAATGGTTAAAAGTGCATGAAAATGGCCAATTTACTCACTCTGAGTTCTCAAAAAGGGTTTCTTCACCCCGGGAAGTTAATTAAATACCATTTGGAGGCATTTAATGTTCCAGCAAAAACGGCTGATTTTCGACAAAAGAGATAACACCCCCCCATTACGTCATGCTTCAGAAATGTGGAAAATGGTCCGTTTTCGAATGTTTTATTTTTGAACGTCAGTTCACATTTGTAGGTGGATCATCAGTGTTAGAGCTAAAATTAGCATGTTTAAAGTGATTTTCATGCTTCCAGGGGCTCGGGAAGTTAATTAAATACCATTTGGAGGCATTTAATGTTCGAGCAAAAACGGCTGATTTTCGACAAAAGAGATAACACCCCCCCATTACGTCA
The DNA here is from genome assembly GCF_964263255.1 of Lissotriton vulgaris. Taxonomy (NCBI): domain Eukaryota; kingdom Metazoa; phylum Chordata; class Amphibia; order Caudata; family Salamandridae; genus Lissotriton; species Lissotriton vulgaris. The sequence goes on along the minus strand of NW_028245774.1, from coordinate 203,340 downwards.
TGCTTCAGAAATGTGGAAAATGGTCCGTTTTCAAATGTTTTATTTTTGAACGTCAGTTCACATTTGTAGGTGGATCATCAGTGTTAGAGCTAAAATTAGCATGTTTAAAGTGATTTTCATGCTTCCAGGGACCCAAAACACAAGATTTATGGAATGGTTAAAAGTGCATGAAAATGGCCAATTTACTCACTCTGAGTTCTCAAAAAGGGTTTAATCACCCCGGGAAGTTAATTAAATACCATTTGGAGGCATTTAATGTTCGAGCAAAAACGGCTGATTTTCGACAAAAGAGATAACACCCCCCCATTACGTCATGCTTCAGAAATGTGGAAACTGGTCCGTTTTCAAATGTTTTATTTTTGAACGTCAGTTCACATTTGTAGGTGGATCATCAGTGTTAGAGCTAAAATTAGCATGTTTAAAGTGATTTTCATGCTTCCAGGGGCTCGGGAAGTGAAATAAATACCATTTGGAGGCATTTAATGTTCGAGCAAAAACGGCAGATTTTCGACAAAAGAGATAACACCCCCCCATTACGTCATGCTTCAGAAATGTGGAAAATGGTCCGTTTTCAAATGTTTTATTTTTGAACGTCAGTTCACATTTGTAGGTGGATCATCAGTGTTAGAGCTAAAATTAGCATGTTTAAAGTGATTTTCATGCTTCCAGGGGCTCGGGAAGTGAAATAAATACCATTTGGAGGCATTTAATGTTCGAGCAAAAACGGCTGATTTTCGACAAAAGAGATAACACCCCCCCATTACGTCATGCTTCAGAAATGTGGAAAATGGTCCGTTTTCAAATGTTTTATTTTTGAACGTCAGTTCACATTTGTAGGTGGATCATCAGTGTTAGAGCTAAAATTAGCATGTTTAAAGTGATTTTCATGCTTCCAGGGGCCCAAAACACAAGATTTATGGAATGGTTAAAAGTGCATGAAAATGGCCAATTTACTCACTCTGAGTTCTCAAAAAGGGTTTCTTCACCCCGGGAAGTAAATTAAATACCATTTGGAGGCATTTAATGTTCGAGCAAAAACGGCTGATTTTCGACAAAAGAGATAACACCCCCCATTACGTCATGCTTCAGAAATGTGGAAAATGGTCCGTTTTCAAATGTTTTATTTTTGAACGTCAGTTCACATTTGTAGGTGGATCATCAGTGTTAGAGCTAAAATTAGCATGTTTAAAGTGATTTTCATGCTTCCAGGGGCTCGGGAAGTTAATTAAATACCATTTGGAGGCATTTAATGTTCGAGCAAAAACGGCTGATTTTCGACAAAAGAGATAACACCCCCCCATTACGTCATGCTTCAGAAATGTGGAAAATGGTCCGTTTTCAAATGTTTTATTTTTGAACGTCAGTTCACATTTGTAGGTGGATCATCAGTGTTAGAGCTAAAATTAGCATGTTTAAAGTGATTTTCATGCTTCCAGGGGCCCAAAACACAAGATTTATGGAATGTTTAAAAGTGCATGAAAATGGCCAATTTACTCACTCTGAGTTCTCAAAAAGGATTTCTTCACCCCGGGAAGTTAATTATATACCATTTGGAGGCATTTAATGTTCGAGCAAAAACGGCTGATTTTCGACAAAAGAGATAACACCCCCCCATTACGTCATGCTTCAGAAATGTGGAAAATGGTCCGTTTTCAAATGTTTTATTTTTGAACGTCAGTTCACATTTGTAGGTGGATCATCAGTGTTAGAGCTAAAATTAGCATGTTTAAAGTGATTTTCATGCTTCCAGGGGCCCAAAACACAAGATTTATGGAATGGTTAAAAGTGCATGAAAATGGCCAATTTACTCACTCTGAGTTCTCAAAAAGGGTTTCTTCACCCCGGGAAGTTAATTAAATACCATTTGGAGGCATTTAATGTTCGAGCAAAAACGGCTGATTTTCGACAAAAGAGATAACACCCCCCCATTACGTCATGCTTCAGAAATGTGGAAAATGGTCCGTTTTCAAATGTTTTATTTTTGAACGTCAGTTCACATTTGTAGGTGGATCATCAGTGTTAGAGCTAAAATTAGCATGTTTAAAGTGATTTTCATGCTTCCAGGGGCTCGGGAAGTGAAATAAATACCATTTGGAGGCATTTAATGTTCGAGCAAAAACGGCTGATTTTCGACAAAAGAGATAACACCCCCCCATTACGTCATGCTTCAGAAATGTGGAAAATGGTCCGTTTTCAAATGTTTTATTTTTGAACGTCAGTTCACATTTGTAGGTGGATCATCAGTGTTAGAGCTAAAATTAGCATGTTTAAAGTGATTTTCATGCTTCCAGGGGCCCAAAACACAAGATTTATGGAATGGTTAAAAGTGCATGAAAATGGCCAATTTACTCACTCTGAGTTCTCAAAAAGGGTTTCTTCACCCCGGGAAGTTAATTAAATACCATTTGGAGGCATTTAATGTTCCAGCAAAAACGGCTGATTTTCGACAAAAGAGATAACACCCCCCCATTACGTCATGCTTCAGAAATGTGGAAAATTGTCCGTTTTCAAATGTTTTATTTTTGAACGTCAGCTCACATTTGTAGGTGGATCATCAGTGTTAGAGCTAAAATTAGCATGTTTAAAGTGATTTTCATGCTTCCAGGGGCCCAAAACACAAGATTTATGGAATGGTTAAAAGTGCATGAAAATGGCCAATTTACTCACTCTGAGTTCTCAAAAAGGGTTTCTTCACCCCGGGAAGTTAATTAAATACCATTTGGAGGCATTTAATGTTCGAGCAAAAACGGCTGATTTTCGACAAAAGAGATAACACCCCCCCATTACGTCATGCTTCAGAAATGTGGAAAATGGTCCGTTTTCAAATGTTTTATTTTTGAACGTCAGTTCACATTTGTAGGTGGATCATCAGTGTTAGAGCTAAAATTAGCATGTTTAAAGTGATTTTCATGCTTCCAGGGGCTCGGGAAGTTAAATAAATACCATTTGGAGGCATTTAATGTTCGAGCAAAAACGGCTGATTTTCGACAAAAGAGATAACACCCCCCCATTACGTCATGCTTCAGAAATGTGGAAAATGGTCCGTTTTCAAATGTTTTATTTTTGAACGTCAGTTCACATTTGTAGGTGGATCATCAGTGTTAGAGCTAAAATTAGCATGTTTAAAGTGATTTTCATGCTTCCAGGGGCTCGGGAAGTTAATTAAATACCATTTGGAGGCATTTAATGTTCGAGCAAAAACGGCTGATTTTCGACAAAAGAGATAACACCCCCCCATTACGTCATGCTTCAGAAATGTGGAAAATGGTCCGTTTTCAAATGTTTTATTTTTGAACGTCAGTTCACATTTGTAGGTGGATCATCAGTGTTAGAGCTAAAATTAGCATGTTTAAAGTGATTTTCATGCTTCCAGGGGCTCGGGAAGTTAATTAAATACCATTTGGAGGCATTTAATGTTCGAGTAAAAACGGCTGATTTTCGACAAAAGAGATAACACCCCCCCCATTACGTCATGCTTCAGAAATGTGGAAAATGGTCCGTTTTCAAATGTTTTATTTTTGAACGTCAGTTCACATTTGTAGGTGGATCATCAGTGTTAGAGCTAAAATTAGCATGTTTAAAGTGATTTTCATGCTTCCAGGGGCTCGGGAAGTTAATTAAATACCATTTGGAGGCATTTAATGTTCGAGCAAAAACGGCTGATTTTCGACAAAAGAGATAACACCCCCCCATTACGTCATGCTTCAGAAATGTGGAAAATGGTCCGTTTTCAAATGTTTTATTTTTGAACGTCAGTTCACATTTGTAGGTGGATCATCAGTGTTAGAGCTAAAATTAGCATGTTTAAAGTGATTTTCATGCTTCCAGGGGCTCGGGAAGTTAATTAAATACCATTTGGAGGCATTTAATGTTCGAGCAAAAACGGCTGATTTTCGACAAAAGAGATAACACCCCCCCCATTACGTCATGCTTCAGAAATGTGGAAAATGGTCCGTTTTCAAATGTTTTATTTTTGAACGTCAGTTCACATTTGTAGGTGGATCATCAGTGTTCGAGCTAAAATTAGCATGTTTAAAGTGATTTTCATGCTTCCAGGGGCTCGGGAAGTTAATTAAATACCATTTGGAGGCATTTAATGTTCGAGCAAAAACGGCTGATTTTCGACAAAAGAGATAACACCCCCCCATTACGTCATGCTTCAGAAATGTGGAAAATGGTCCGTTTTCAAATGTTTTATTTTTGAACGTCAGTTCACATTTGTAGGTGGATCATCAGTGTTAGAGCTAAAATTAGCATGTTTAAAGTGATTTTCATGCTTTCAGGGGCTCGGGAAGTTAATTAAATACCATTTGGAGGCATTTAATGTTCGAGCAAAAACGGCTGATTTTCGACAAAAGAGATAACACCCCCCCATTACGTCATGCTTCAGAAATGTGGAAAATGGTCCGTTTTCAAATGTTTTATTTTTGAACGTCAGTTCACATTTGTAGGTGGATCATCAGTGTTAGAGCTAAAATTAGCATGTTTAAAGTGATTTTCATGCTTCCAGGGGCCCAAAACACAAGATTTATGGAATGGTTAAAAGTGCATGAAAATGGCCAATTTACTCACTCTGAGTTCTCAAAAAGGGTTTCTTCACCCCGGGAAGTTAATTAAATACCATTTGGAGGCATTTAATGTTCCAGCAAAAACGGCTGATTTTCGACAAAAGAGATAACACCCCCCCATTACGTCATGCTTCAGAAATGTGGAAAATGGTCCGTTTTCGAATGTTTTATTTTTGAACGTCAGTTCACATTTGTAGGTGGATCATCAGTGTTAGAGCTAAAATTAGCATGTTTAAAGTGATTTTCATGCTTCCAGGGGCTCGGGAAGTTAATTAAATACCATTTGGAGGCATTTAATGTTCGAGCAAAAACGGCTGATTTTCGACAAAAGAGATAACACCCCCCCATTACGTCATGCTTCAGAAATGTGGAAAATGGTCCGTTTTCAAATGTTTTATTTTTGAACGTCAGTTCACATTTGTAGGTGGATCATCAGTGTTAGAGCTAAAATTAGCATGTTTAAAGTGATTTTCATGCTTCCATGGGCCCAAAACACAAGATTTATGGAATGGTTAAAAGTGCATGAAAATGGCCAATTTACTCACTCTGAGTTCTCAAAAAGGGTTTCTTCACCCCGGGAAGTTAATTAAATACCATTTGGAGGCATTTAATGTTCGAGCAAAAACGGCTGATTTTCGACAAAAGAGATAACACCCCCCCATTACGTCATGCTTCAGAAATGTGGAAAATGGTCCGTTTTCAAATGTTTTATTTTTGAACGTCAGTTCACATTTGTAGGTGGATCATCAGTGTTAGAGCTAAAATTAGCATGTTTAAAGTGATTTTCATGCTTCCAGGGGCCCAAAACACAAGATTTATGGAATGGTTAAAAGTGCATGAAAATGGCCAATTTACTCACTCTGAGTTCTCAAAAAGGGTTTCTTCACCCCGGGAAGTTAAGTAAATACCATTTGGAGGCATTTAATGTTCCAGCAAAAACGGCTGAATTTCGACAAAAGAGATAACACCCCCCCATTACGTCATGCTTCAGAAATGTGGAAAATGGTCCGTTTTCAAATGTTTTATTTTTGAACGTCAGTTCACATTTGTAGGTGGATCATCAGTGTTAGAGCTAAAATTAGCATGTTTAAAGTGATTTTCATGCTTCCAGGGGCTCGGGAAGTTAATTAAATACCATTTGGAGGCATTTAATGTTCGAGCAAAAACGGCTGATTTTCGACAAAAGAGATAACACCCCCCCATTACGTCATGCTTCAGAAATGTGGAAAATGGTCCGTTTTCAAATGTTTTATTTTTGAACGTCAGTTCACATTTGTAGGTGGATCATCAGTGTTAGAGCTAAAATTAGCATGTTTAAAGTGATTTTCATGCTTCCAGGGGCTCGGGAAGTTAATTAAATACCATTTGGAGGCATTTAATGTTCGAGCAAAAACGGCTGATTTTCGACAAAAGAGATAACACCCCCCCATTACGTCATGCTTCAGAAATGTGGAAAATGGTCCGTTTTCAAATGTTTTATTTTTGAACGTCAGTTCACATTTGTAGGTGGATCATCAGTGTTAGAGCTAAAATTAGCATGTTTAAAGTGATTTTCATGCTTCCAGGGGCCCAAAACACAAGATTTATGGAATGGTTAAAAGTGCATGAAAATGGCCAATTTACTCACTCTGAGTTCTCAAAAAGGGTTTCTTCACCCCGGGAAGTTAATTAAATACCATTTGGAGGCATTTAATGTTCGAGCAAAAACGGCTGATTTTCGACAAAAGAGATAACACCCCCCCATTACGTCATGCTTCAGAAATGTGGAAAATGGTCCGTTTTCAAATGTTTTATTTTTGAACGTCAGTTCACATTTGTAGGTGGATCATCAGTGTTAGAGCTAAAATTAGCATGTTTAAAGTGATTTTCATGCTTCCAGGGGCTCGGGAAGTTAATTAAATACCATTTGGAGGCATTTAATGTTCGAGCAAAAACGGCTGATTTTCGACAAAAGAGATAACACCCCCCCATTACGTCATGCTTCAGAAATGTGGAAAATGGTCCGTTTTCAAATGTTTTATTTTTGAACGTCAGTTCACATTTGTAGGTGGATCATCAGTGTTAGAGCTAAAATTAGCATGTTTAAAGTGATTTTCATGCTTCCAGGGGCTCGGGAAGTTAATTAAATACCATTTGGAGGCATTTAATGTTCGAGTAAAAACTGCTGATTTTCGACAAAAGAGATAACACCCCCCCCATTACGTCATGCTTCAGAAATGTGGAAAATGGTCCGTTTTCAAATGTTTTATTTTTGAACGTCAGTTCACATTTGTAGGTGGATCATCAGTGTTAGAGCTAAAATTAGCATGTTTAAAGTGATTTTCATGCTTCCAGGGGCTCGGGAAGTTAATTAAATACCATTTGGAGGCATTTAATGTTCGAGCAAAAACGGCTGATTTTCGACAAAAGAGATAACACCCCCCCATTACGTCATGCTTCAGAAATGTGGAAAATGGTCCGTTTTCAAATGTTTTATTTTTGAACGTCAGTTCACATTTGTAGGTGGATCATCAGTGTTAGAGCTAAAATTAGCATGTTTAAAGTGATTTTCATGCTTCCAGGGGCTCGGGAAGTTAATTAAATACCATTTGGAGGCATTTAATGTTCGAGCAAAAACGGCTGATTTTCGACAAAAGAGATAACACCCCCCCCATTACGTCATGCTTCAGAAATGTGGAAAATGGTCCGTTTTCAAATGTTTTATTTTTGAACGTCAGTTCACATTTGTAGGTGGATCATCAGTGTTAGAGCTAAAATTAGCATGTTTAAAGTGATTTTCATGCTTCCAGGGGCCCAAAACACAAGATTTATGGAATGGTTAAAAGTGCATGAAAATGGCCAATTTACTCACTCTGAGTTCTCAAAAAGGGTTTCTTCACCCCGGGAAGTTAAGTAAATACCATTTGGAGGCATTTAATGTTCCAGCAAAAACGGCTGAATTTCGACAAAAGAGATAACACCCCCCCATTACGTCATGCTTCAGAAATGTGGAAAATGGTCCGTTTTCAAATGTTTTATTTTTGAACGTCAGTTCACATTTGTAGGTGGATCATCAGTGTTAGAGCTAAAATTAGCATGTTTAAAGTGATTTTCATGCTTCCAGGGGCTCGGGAAGTTAATTAAATACCATTTGGAGGCATTTAATGTTCGAGCAAAAACGGCTGATTTTCGACAAAAGAGATAACACCCCCCCATTACGTCATGCTTCAGAAATGTGGAAAATGGTCCGTTTTCAAATGTTTTATTTTTGAACGTCAGTTCACATTTGTAGGTGGATCATCAGTGTTAGAGCTAAAATTAGCATGTTTAAAGTGATTTTCATGCTTCCAGGGGCTCGGGAAGTTAATTAAATACCATTTGGAGGCATTTAATGTTCGAGCAAAAACGGCTGATTTTCGACAAAAGAGATAACACCCCCCCATTACGTCATGCTTCAGAAATGTGGAAAATGGTCCGTTTTCAAATGTTTTATTTTTGAACGTCAGTTCACATTTGTAGGTGGATCATCAGTGTTAGAGCTAAAATTAGCATGTTTAAAGTGATTTTCATGCTTCCAGGGGCCCAAAACACAAGATTTATGGAATGGTTAAAAGTGCATGAAAATGGCCAATTTACTCACTCTGAGTTCTCAAAAAGGGTTTCTTCACCCCGGGAAGTTAATTAAATACCATTTGGAGGCATTTAATGTTCGAGCAAAAACGGCTGATTTTCGACAAAAGAGATAACACCCCCCCATTACGTCATGCTTCAGAAATGTGGAAAATGGTCCGTTTTCAAATGTTTTATTTTTGAACGTCAGTTCACATTTGTAGGTGGATCATCAGTGTTAGAGCTAAAATTAGCATGTTTAAAGTGATTTTCATGCTTCCAGGGGCTCGGGAAGTTAATTAAATACCATTTGGAGGCATTTAATGTTCGAGCAAAAACGGCTGATTTTCGACAAAAGAGATAACACCCCCCCATTACGTCATGCTTCAGAAATGTGGAAAATGGTCCGTTTTCAAATGTTTTATTTTTGAACGTCAGTTCACATTTGTAGGTGGATCATCAGTGTTAGAGCTAAAATTAGCATGTTTAAAGTGATTTTCATGCTTCCAGGGGCTCGGGAAGTTAATTAAATACCATTTGGAGGCATTTAATGTTCGAGTAAAAACGGCTGATTTTCGACAAAAGAGATAACACCCCCCCCATTACGTCATGCTTCAGAAATGTGGAAAATGGTCCGTTTTCAAATGTTTTATTTTTGAACGTCAGTTCACATTTGTAGGTGGATCATCAGTGTTAGAGCTAAAATTAGCATGTTTAAAGTGATTTTCATGCTTCCAGGGGCTCGGGAAGTTAATTAAATACCATTTGGAGGCATTTAATGTTCGAGCAAAAACGGCTGATTTTCGACAAAAGAGATAACACCCCCCCATTACGTCATGCTTCAGAAATGTGGAAAATGGTCCGTTTTCAAATGTTTTATTTTTGAACGTCAGTTCACATTTGTAGGTGGATCATCAGTGTTAGAGCTAAAATTAGCATGTTTAAAGTGATTTTCATGCTTCCAGGGGCCCAAAACACAAGATTTATGGAATGGTTAAAAGTGCATGAAAATGGCCAATTTACTCACTCTGAGTTCTCAAAAAGGGTTTCTTCACCCCGGGAAGTTAATTAAATACCATTTGGAGGCATTTAATGTTCCAGCAAAAACGGCTGATTTTCGACAAAAGAGATAACACCCCCCCATTACGTCATGCTTCAGAAATGTGGAAAATTGTCCGTTTTCAAATGTTTTATTTTTGAACGTCAGCTCACATTTGTAGGTGGATCATCAGTGTTAGAGCTAAAATTAGCATGTTTAAAGTGATTTTCATGCTTCCAGGGGCCCAAAACACAAGATTTATGGAATGGTTAAAAGTGCATGAAAATGGCCAATTTACTCACTCTGAGTTCTCAAAAAGGGTTTCTTCACCCCGGGAAGTTAATTAAATACCATTTGGAGGCATTTAATGTTCGAGCAAAAACGGCTGATTTTCGACAAAAGAGATAACACCCCCCCATTACGTCATGCTTCAGAAATGTGGAAAATGGTCCGTTTTCAAATGTTTTATTTTTGAACGTCAGTTCACATTTGTAGGTGGATCATCAGTGTTAGAGCTAAAATTAGCATGTTTAAAGTGATTTTCATGCTTCCAGGGGCTCGGGAAGTTAAATAAATACCATTTGGAGGCATTTAATGTTCGAGCAAAAACGGCTGATTTTCGACAAAAGAGATAACACCCCCCCATTACGTCATGCTTCAGAAATGTGGAAAATGGTCCGTTTTCAAATGTTTTATTTTTGAACGTCAGTTCACATTTGTAGGTGGATCATCAGTGTTAGAGCTAAAATTAGCATGTTTAAAGTGATTTTCATGCTTCCAGGGGCTCGGGAAGTTAATTAAATACCATTTGGAGGCATTTAATGTTCGAGCAAAAACGGCTGATTTTCGACAAAAGAGATAACACCCCCCCATTACGTCATGCTTCAGAAATGTGGAAAATGGTCCGTTTTCAAATGTTTTATTTTTGAACGTCAGTTCACATTTGTAGGTGGATCATCAGTGTTAGAGCTAAAATTAGCATGTTTAAAGTGATTTTCATGCTTCCAGGGGCTCGGGAAGTTAATTAAATACCATTTGGAGGCATTTAATGTTCGAGTAAAAACGGCTGATTTTCGACAAAAGAGATAACACCCCCCCCATTACGTCATGCTTCAGAAATGTGGAAAATGGTCCGTTTTCAAATGTTTTATTTTTGAACGTCAGTTCACATTTGTAGGTGGATCATCAGTGTTAGAGCTAAAATTAGCATGTTTAAAGTGATTTTCATGCTTCCAGGGGCTCGGGAAGTTAATTAAATACCATTTGGAGGCATTTAATGTTCGAGCAAAAACGGCTGATTTTCGACAAAAGAGATAACACCCCCCCATTACGTCATGCTTCAGAAATGTGGAAAATGGTCCGTTTTCAAATGTTTTATTTTTGAACGTCAGTTCACATTTGTAGGTGGATCATCAGTGTTAGAGCTAAAATTAGCATGTTTAAAGTGATTTTCATGCTTCCAGGGGCTCGGGAAGTTAATTAAATACCATTTGGAGGCATTTAATGTTCGAGCAAAAACGGCTGATTTTCGACAAAAGAGATAACACCCCCCCCCATTACGTCATGCTTCGGAAATGTGGAAAATGGTCCGTTTTCAAATGTTTTATTTTTGAACGTCAGTTCACATTTGTAGGTGGATCATCAGTGTTAGAGCTAAAATTAGCATGTTTAAAGTGATTTTCATGCTTCCATGGGCCCAAAACACAAGATTTATGGAATGGTTAAAAGTGCATGAAAATGGCCAATTTACTCACTCTGAGTTCTCAAAAAGGGTTTCTTCACCCCGGGAAGTTAATTAAATACCATTTGGAGGCATTTAATGTTCGAGCAAAAACGGCTGATTTTCGACAAAAGAGATAACACCCCCCCATTACGTCATGCTTCAGAAATGTGGAAAATGGTCCGTTTTCAAATGTTTTATTTTTGAACGTCAGTTCACATTTGTAGGTGGATCATCAGTGTTAGAGCTAAAATTAGCATGTTTAAAGTGATTTTCATGCTTCCAGGGGCCCAAAACACAAGATTTATGGAATGGTTAAAAGTGCATGAAAATGGCCAATTTACTCACTCTGAGTTCTCAAAAAGGGTTTCTTCACCCCGGGAAGTTAAGTAAATACCATTTGGAGGCATTTAATGTTCCAGCAAAAACGGCTGAATTTCGACAAAAGAGATAACACCCCCCCATTACGTCATGCTTCAGAAATGTGGAAAATGGTCCGTTTTCAAATGTTTTATTTTTGAACGTCAGTTCACATTTGTAGGTGGATCATCAGTGTTAGAGCTAAAATTAGCATGTTTAAAGTGATTTTCATGCTTCCAGGGACCCAAAACACAAGATTTATGGAATGGTTAAAAGTGCATGAAAATGGCCAATTTACTCACTCTGAGTTCTCAAAAAGGGTTTAATCACCCCGGGAAGTGAAATAAATACCATTTGGAGGCATTTAATGTTCGAGCAAAAACGGCTGATTTTCGACAAAAGAGATAACACCCCCCCATTACGTCATGCTTCAGAAATGTGGAAAATGGTCCGTTTTCAAATGTTTTATTTTTGAACGTCAGTTCACATTTGTAGGTGGATCATCAGTGTTAGAGCTAAAATTAGCATGTTTAAAGTGATTTTCATGCTTCCAGGGGCCCAAAACACAAGATTTATGGAATGGTTAAAAGTGCATGAAAATGGCCAATTTACTCACTCTGAGTTCTCAAAAAGGGTTTCTTCACCCCGGGAAGTTAATTAAATACCATTTGGAGGCATTTAATGTTCCAGCAAAAACGGCTGATTTTCGACAAAAGAGATAACACCCCCCCATTACGTCATGCTTCAGAAATGTGGAAAATTGTCCGTTTTCAAATGTTTTATTTTTGAACGTCAGCTCACATTTGTAGGTGGATCATCAGTGTTAGAGCTAAAATTAGCATGTTTAAAGTGATTTTCATGCTTCCAGGGGCCCAAAACACAAGATTTATGGAATGGTTAAAAGTGCATGAAAATGGCCAATTTACTCACTCTGAGTTCTCAAAAAGGGTTTCTTCACCCCGGGAAGTTAATTAAATACCATTTGGAGGCATTTAATGTTCGAGCAAAAACGGCTGATTTTCGACAAAAGAGATAACACCCCCCCATTACGTCATGCTTCAGAAATGTGGAAAATGGTCCGTTTTCAAATGTTTTATTTTTGAACGTCAGTTCACATTTGTAGGTGGATCATCAGTGTTAGAGCTAAAATTAGCATGTTTAAAGTGATTTTCATGCTTCCAGGGGCTCGGGAAGTTAAATAAATACCATTTGGAGGCATTTAATGTTCGAGCAAAAACGGCTGATTTTCGACAAAAGAGATAACACCCCCCCATTACGTCATGCTTCAGAAATGTGGAAAATGGTCCGTTTTCAAATGTTTTATTTTTGAACGTCAGTTCACATTTGTAGGTGGATCATCAGTGTTAGAGCTAAAATTAGCATGTTTAAAGTGATTTTCATGCTTCCAGGGGCTCGGGAAGTTAATTAAATACCATTTGGAGGCATTTAATGTTCGAGCAAAAACGGCTGATTTTCGACAAAAGAGATAACACCCCCCCATTACGTCATGCTTCAGAAATGTGGAAAATGGTCCGTTTTCAAATGTTTTATTTTTGAACGTCAGTTCACATTTGTAGGTGGATCATCAGTGTTAGAGCTAAAATTAGCATGTTTAAAGTGATTTTCATGCTTCCAGGGGCTCGGGAAGTTAATTAAATACCATTTGGAGGCATTTAATGTTCGAGTAAAAACGGCTGATTTTCGACAAAAGAGATAACACCCCCCCCATTACGTCATGCTTCAGAAATGTGGAAAATGGTCCGTTTTCAAATGTTTTATTTTTGAACGTCAGTTCACATTTGTAGGTGGATCATCAGTGTTAGAGCTAAAATTAGCATGTTTAAAGTGATTTTCATGCTTCCAGGGGCTCGGGAAGTTAATTAAATACCATTTGGAGGCATTTAATGTTCGAGCAAAAACGGCTGATTTTCGACAAAAGAGATAACACCCCCCCATTACGTCATGCTTCAGAAATGTGGAAAATGGTCCGTTTTCAAATGTTTTATTTTTGAACGTCAGTTCACATTTGTAGGTGGATCATCAGTGTTAGAGCTAAAATTAGCATGTTTAAAGTGATTTTCATGCTTCCAGGGGCTCGGGAAGTTAATTAAATACCATTTGGAGGCACTTAATGTTCGAGCAAAAACGGCTGATTTTCGACAAAAGAGATAACACCCCCCCCCCATTACGTCATGCTTCAGAAATGTGGAAAATGGTCCGTTTTCAAATGTTTTATTTTTGAACGTCAGTTCACATTTGTAGGTGGATCATCAGTGTTCGAGCTAAAATTAGCATGTTTAAAGTGATTTTCATGCTTCCAGGGGCTCGGGAAGTTAATTAAATACCATTTGGAGGCATTTAATGTTCGAGCAAAAACGGCTGATTTTCGACAAAAGAGATAACACCCCCCCATTACGTCATGCTTCAGAAATGTGGAAAATGGTCCGTTTTCAAATGTTTTATTTTTGAACGTCAGTTCACATTTGTAGGTGGATCATCAGTGTTAGAGCTAAAATTAGCATGTTTAAAGTGATTTTCATGCTTTCAGGGGCTCGGGAAGTTAATTAAATACCATTTGGAGGCATTTAATGTTCGAGCAAAAACGGCTGATTTTCGACAAAAGAGATAACACCCCCCCATTACGTCATGCTTCAGAAATGTGGAAAATGGTCCGTTTTCAAATGTTTTATTTTTGAACGTCAGTTCACATTTGTAGGTGGATCATCAGTGTTAGAGCTAAAATTAGCATGTTTAAAGTGATTTTCATGCTTCCAGGGGCCCAAAACACAAGATTTATGGAATGGTTAAAAGTGCATGAAAATGGCCAATTTACTCACTCTGAGTTCTCAAAAAGGGTTGCTTCACCCCGGGAAGTTAATTAAATACCATTTGGAGGCATTTAATGTTCCAGCAAAAACGGCTGATTTTCGACAAAAGAGATAACACCCCCCCATTACGTCATGCTTCAGAAATGTGGAAAATGGTCCGTTTTCGAATGTTTTATTTTTGAACGTCAGTTCACATTTGTAGGTGGATCATCAGTGTTAGAGCTAAAATTAGCATGTTTAAAGTGATTTTCATGCTTCCAGGGGCTCGGGAAGTTAATTAAATACCATTTGGAGGCATTTAATGTTCGAGCAAAAACGGCTGATTTTCGACAAAAGAGATAACACCCCCCCATTACGTCATGCTTCAGAAATGTGGAAAATGGTCCGTTTTCAAATGTTTTATTTTTGAACGTCAGTTCACATTTGTAGGTGGATCATCAGTGTTAGAGCTAAAATTAGCATGTTTAAAGTGATTTTCATGCTTCCATGGGCCCAAAACACAAGATTTATGGAATGGTTAAAAGTGCATGAAAATGGCCAATTTACTCACTCTGAGTTCTCAAAAAGGGTTTCTTCACCCCGGGAAGTTAATTAAATACCATTTGGAGGCATTTAATGTTCGAGCAAAAACGGCTGATTTTCGACAAAAGAGATAACACCCCCCCATTACGTCATGCTTCAGAAATGTGGAAAATGGTCCGTTTTCAAATGTTTTATTTTTGAACGTCAGTTCACATTTGTAGGTGGATCATCAGTGTTAGAGCTAAAATTAGCATGTTTAAAGTGATTTTCATGCTTCCAGGGGCCCAAAACACAAGATTTATGGAATGGTTAAAAGTGCATGAAAATGGCCAATTTACTCACTCTGAGTTCTCAAAAAGGGTTTCTTCACCCCGGGAAGTTAAGTAAATACCATTTGGAGGCATTTAATGTTCCAGCAAAAACGGCTGAATTTCGACAAAAGAGATAACACCCCCCCCATTACGTCATGCTTCAGAAATGTGGAAAATGGTCCGTTTTCAAATGTTTTATTTTTGAACGTCAGTTCACATTTGTAGGTGGATCATCAGTGTTAGAGCTAAAATTAGCATGTTTAAAGTGATTTTCATGCTTCCAGGGGCTCGGGAAGTTAATTAAATACCATTTGGAGGCATTTAATGTTCGAGCAAAAACGGCTGATTTTCGACAAAAGAGATAACACCCCCCCATTACGTCATGCTTCAGAAATGTGGAAAATGGTCCGTTTTCAAATGTTTTATTTTTGAACGTCAGTTCACATTTGTAGGTGGATCATCAGTGTTAGAGCTAAAATTAGCATGTTTAAAGTGATTTTCATGCTTCCAGGGGCTCGGGAAGTTAATTAAATACCATTTGGAGGCATTTAATGTTCGAGCAAAAACGGCTGATTTTCGACAAAAGAGATAACACCCCCCCATTACGTCATGCTTCAGAAATGTGGAAAACGGTCCGTTTTCAAATGTTTTATTTTTGAACGTCAGTTCACATTTGTAGGTGGATCATCAGTGTTAGAGCTAAAATTAGCATGTTTAAAGTGATTTTCATGCTTCCAGGGGCCCAAAACACAAGATTTATGGAATGGTTAAAAGTGCATGAAAATGGCCAATTTACTCACTCTGAGTTCTCAAAAAGGGTTTCTTCACCCCGGGAAGTTAATTAAATACCATTTGGAGGCATTTAATGTTCGAGCAAAAACGGCTGATTTTCGACAAAAGAGATAACACCCCCCCATTACGTCATGCTTCAGAAATGTGGAAAATGGTCCGTTTTCAAATGTTTTATTTTTGAACGTCAGTTCACATTTGTAGGTGGATCATCAGTGTTAGAGCTAAAATTAGCATGTTTAAAGTGATTTTCATGCTTCCAGGGGCTCGGGAAGTTAATTAAATACCATTTGGAGGCATTTAATGTTCGAGCAAAAACGGCTGATTTTCGACAAAAGAGATAACACCCCCCCATTACGTCATGCTTCAGAAATGTGGAAAATGGTCCGTTTTCAAATGTTTTATTTTTGAACGTCAGTTCACATTTGTAGGTGGATCATCAGTGTTAGAGCTAAAATTAGCATGTTTAAAGTGATTTTCATGCTTCCAGGGGCTCGGGAAGTTAATTAAATACCATTTGGAGGCATTTAATGTTCGAGCAAAAACGGCTGATTTTCGACAAAAGAGATAACACCCCCCCCATTACGTCATGCTTCAGAAATGTGGAAAATGGTCCGTTTTCAAATGTTTTATTTTTGAACGTCAGTTCACATTTGTAGGTGGATCATCAGTGTTAGAGCTAAAATTAGCATGTTTAAAGTGATTTTCATGCTTCCAGGGGCCCAAAACACAAGATTTATGGAATGGTTAAAAGTGCATGAAAATGGCCAATTTACTCACTCTGAGTTCTCAAAAAGGGTTTCTTCACCCCGGGAAGTTAATTAAATACCATTTGGAGGCATTTAATGTTCCAGCAAAAACGGCTGATTTTCGACAAAAGAGATAACACCCCCCCATTACGTCATGCTTCAGAAATGTGGAAAATGGTCCGTTTTCGAATGTTTTATTTTTGAACGTCAGTTCACATTTGTAGGTGGATCATCAGTGTTAGAGCTAAAATTAGCATGTTTAAAGTGATTTTCATGCTTCCAGGGGCTCGGGAAGTTAATTAAATACCATTTGGAGGCATTTAATGTTCGAGCAAAAACGGCTGATTTTCGACAAAAGAGATAACACCCCCCCATTACGTCATGCTTCAGAAATGTGGAAAATGGTCCGTTTTCAAATGTTTTATTTTTGAACGTCAGTTCACATTTGTAGGTGGATCATCAGTGTTAGAGCTAAAATTAGCATGTTTAAAGTGATTTTCATGCTTCCATGGGCCCAAAACACAAGATTTATGGAATGGTTAAAAGTGAATGAAAATGGCCAATTTACTCACTCTGAGTTCTCAAAAAGGGTTTCTTCACCCCGGGAAGTTAATTAAATACCATTTGGAGGCATTTAATGTTCGAGCAAAAACGGCTGATTTTCGACAAAAGAGATAACACCCCCCCATTACGTCATGCTTCAGAAATGTGGAAAATGGTCCGTTTTCAAATGTTTTATTTTTGAACGTCAGTTCACATTTGTAGGTGGATCATCAGTGTTAGAGCTAAAATTAGCATGTTTAAAGTGATTTTCATGCTTCCAGGGGCCCAAAACACAAGATTTATGGAATGGTTAAAAGTGCATGAAAATGGCCAATTTACTCACTCTGAGTTCTCAAAAAGGGTTTCTTCACCCCGGGAAGTTAAGTAAATACCATTTGGAGGCATTTAATGTTCCAGCAAAAACGGCTGAATTTCGACAAAAGAGATAACACCCCCCCATTACGTCATGCTTCAGAAATGTGGAAAATGGTCCGTTTTCAAATGTTTTATTTTTGAACGTCAGTTCACATTTGTAGGTGGATCATCAGTGTTAGAGCTAAAATTAGCATGTTTAAAGTGATTTTCATGCTTCCAGGGACCCAAAACACAAGATTTATGGAATGGTTAAAAGTGCATGAAAATGGCCAATTTACTCACTCTGAGTTCTCAAAAAGGGTTTAATCACCCCGGGAAGTGAAATAAATACCATTTGGAGGCATTTAATGTTCGAGCAAAAACGGCTGATTTTCGACAAAAGAGATAACACCCCCCCATTACGTCATGCTTCAGAAATGTGGAAAATGGTCCGTTTTCAAATGTTTTATTTTTGAACGTCAGTTCACATTTGTAGGTGGATCATCAGTGTTAGAGCTAAAATTAGCATGTTTAAAGTGATTTTCATGCTTCCAGGGGCCCAAAACACAAGATTTATGGAATGGTTAAAAGTGCATGAAAATGGCCAATTTACTCACTCTGAGTTCTCAAAAAGGGTTTCTTCACCCCGGGAAGTTAATTAAATACCATTTGGAGGCATTTAATGTTCCAGCAAAAACGGCTGATTTTCGACAAAAGAGATAACACCCCCCCATTACGTCATGCTTCAGAAATGTGGAAAATTGTCCGTTTTCAAATGTTTTATTTTTGAACGTCAGCTCACATTTGTAGGTGGATCATCAGTGTTAGAGCTAAAATTAGCATGTTTAAAGTGATTTTCATGCTTCCAGGGGCCCAAAACACAAGATTTATGGAATGGTTAAAAGTGCATGAAAATGGCCAATTTACTCACTCTGAGTTCTCAAAAAGGGTTTCTTCACCCCGGGAAGTTAATTAAATACCATTTGGAGGCATTTAATGTTCGAGCAAAAACGGCTGATTTTCGACAAAAGAGATAACACCCCCCCATTACGTCATGCTTCAGAAATGTGGAAAATGGTCCGTTTTCAAATGTTTTATTTTTGAACGTCAGTTCACATTTGTAGGTGGATCATCAGTGTTAGAGCTAAAATTAGCATGTTTAAAGTGATTTTCATGCTTCCAGGGGCTCGGGAAGTTAAATAAATACCATTTGGAGGCATTTAATGTTCGAGCAAAAACGGCTGATTTTCGACAAAAGAGATAACACCCCCCCATTACGTCATGCTTCAGAAATGTGGAAAATGGTCCGTTTTCAAATGTTTTATTTTTGAACGTCAGTTCACATTTGTAGGTGGATCATCAGTGTTAGAGCTAAAATTAGCATGTTTAAAGTGATTTTCATGCTTCCAGGGGCTCGGGAAGTTAATTAAATACCATTTGGAGGCATTTAATGTTCGAGCAAAAACGGCTGATTTTCGACAAAAGAGATAACACCCCCCCATTACGTCATGCTTCAGAAATGTGGAAAATGGTCCGTTTTCAAATGTTTTATTTTTGAACGTCAGTTCACATTTGTAGGTGGATCATCAGTGTTAGAGCTAAAATTAGCATGTTTAAAGTGATTTTCATGCTTCCAGGGGCTCGGGAAGTTAATTAAATACCATTTGGAGGCATTTAATGTTCGAGTAAAAACGGCTGATTTTCGACAAAAGAGATAACACCCCCCCATTACGTCATGCTTCAGAAATGTGGAAAATGGTCCGTTTTCAAATGTTTTATTTTTGAACGTCAGTTCACATTTGTAGGTGGATCATCAGTGTTAGAGCTAAAATTAGCATGTTTAAAGTGATTTTCATGCTTCCAGGGGCTCGGGAAGTTAATTAAATACCATTTGGAGGCATTTAATGTTCGAGCAAAAACGGCTGATTTTCGACAAAAGAGATAACACCCCCCCATTACGTCATGCTTCAGAAATGTGGAAAATGGTCGGTTTTCAAATGTTTTATTTTTGAACGTCAGGTCACATTTGTAGGTGGATCATCAGTGTTAGAGCTAAAATTAGCATGTTTAAAGTGATTTTCATGCTTCCAGGGGCTCGGGAAGTTAATTAAATACCATTTGGAGGCACTTAATGTTCGAGCAAAAACGGCTGATTTTCGACAAAAGAGATAACACCCCCCCCCCCATTACGTCATGCTTCAGAAATGTGGAAAATGGTCCGTTTTCAAATGTTTTATTTTTGAACGTCAGTTCACATTTGTAGGTGGATCATCAGTGTTCGAGCTAAAATTAGCATGTTTAAAGTGATTTTCATGCTTCCAGGGGCTCGGGAAGTTAATTAAATACCATTTGGAGGCATTTAATGTTCGAGCAAAAACGGCTGATTTTCGACAAAAGAGATAACACCCCCCCATTACGTCATGCTTCAGAAATGTGGAAAATGGTCCGTTTTCAAATGTTTTATTTTTGAACGTCAGTTCACATTTGTAGGTGGATCATCAGTGTTAGAGCTAAAATTAGCATGTTTAAAGTGATTTTCATGCTTTCAGGGGCTCGGGAAGTTAATTAAATACCATTTGGAGGCATTTAATGTTCGAGCAAAAACGGCTGATTTTCGACAAAAGAGATAACACCCCCCCATTACGTCATGCTTCAGAAATGTGGAAAATGGTCCGTTTTCAAATGTTTTATTTTTGAACGTCAGTTCACATTTGTAGGTGGATCATCAGTGTTAGAGCTAAAATTAGCATGTTTAAAGTGATTTTCATGCTTCCAGGGGCCCAAAACACAAGATTTATGGAATGGTTAAAAGTGCATGAAAATGGCCAATTTACTCACTCTGAGTTCTCAAAAAGGGTTTCTTCACCCCGGGAAGTTAATTAAATACCATTTGGAGGCATTTAATGTTCCAGCAAAAACGGCTGATTTTCGACAAAAGAGATAACACCCCCCCATTACGTCATGCTTCAGAAATGTGGAAAATGGTCCGTTTTCGAATGTTTTATTTTTGAACGTCAGTTCACATTTGTAGGTGGATCATCAGTGTTAGAGCTAAAATTAGCATGTTTAAAGTGATTTTCATGCTTCCAGGGGCTCGGGAAGTTAATTAAATACCATTTGGAGGCATTTAATGTTCGAGCAAAAACGGCTGATTTTCGACAAAAGAGATAACACCCCCCCATTACGTCATGCTTCAGAAATGTGGAAAATGGTCCGTTTTCAAATGTTTTATTTTTGAACGTCAGTTCACATTTGTAGGTGGATCATCAGTGTTAGAGCTAAAATTAGCATGTTTAAAGTGATTTTCATGCTTCCATGGGCCCAAAACACAAGATTTATGGAATGGTTAAAAGTGCATGAAAATGGCCAATTTACTCACTCTGAGTTCTCAAAAAGGGTTTCTTCACCCCGGGAAGTTAATTAAATACCATTTGGAGGCATTTAATGTTCGAGCAAAAACGGCTGATTTTCGACAAAAGAGATAACACCCCCCCATTACGTCATGCTTCAGAAATGTGGAAAATGGTCCGTTTTCAAATGTTTTATTTTTGAACGTCAGTTCACATTTGTAGGTGGATCATCAGTGTTAGAGCTAAAATTAGCATGTTTAAAGTGATTTTCATGCTTCCAGGGGCCCAAAACACAAGATTTATGGAATGGTTAAAAGTGCATGAAAATGGCCAATTTACTCACTCTGAGTTCTCAAAAAGGGTTTCTTCACCCCGGGAAGTTAAGTAAATACCATTTGGAGGCATTTAATGTTCCAGCAAAAACGGCTGAATTTCGACAAAAGAGATAACACCCCCCCATTACGTCATGCTTCAGAAATGTGGAAAATGGTCCGTTTTCAAATGTTTTATTTTTGAACGTCAGTTCACATTTGTAGGTGGATCATCAGTGTTAGAGCTAAAATTAGCATGTTTAAAGTGATTTTCATGCTTCCAGGGGCTCGGGAAGTTAATTAAATACCATTTGGAGGCATTTAATGTTCGAGCAAAAACGGCTGATTTTCGACAAAAGAGATAACACCCCCCCATTACGTCATGCTTCAGAAATGTGGAAAATGGTCCGTTTTCAAATGTTTTATTTTTGAACGTCAGTTCACATTTGTAGGTGGATCATCAGTGTTAGAGCTAAAATTAGCATGTTTAAAGTGATTTTCATGCTTCCAGGGGCTCGGGAAGTTAATTAAATACCATTTGGAGGCATTTAATGTTCGAGCAAAAACGGCTGATTTTCGACAAAAGAGATAACACCCCCCCATTACGTCATGCTTCAGAAATGTGGAAAACGGTCCGTTTTCAAATGTTTTATTTTTGAACGTCAGTTCACATTTGTAGGTGGATCATCAGTGTTAGAGCTAAAATTAGCATGTTTAAAGTGATTTTCATGCTTCCAGGGGCCCAAAACACAAGATTTATGGAATGGTTAAAAGTGCATGAAAATGGCCAATTTACTCACTCTGAGTTCTCAAAAAGGGTTTCTTCACCCCGGGAAGTTAATTAAATACCATTTGGAGGCATTTAATGTTCGAGCAAAAACGGCTGATTTTCGACAAAAGAGATAACACCCCCCCATTACGTCATGCTTCGGAAATGTGGAAAATGGTCCGTTTTCAAATGTTTTATTTTTGAACGTCAGTTCACATTTGTAGGTGGATCATCAGTGTTAGAGCTAAAATTAGCATGTTTAAAGTGATTTTCATGCTTCCAGGGGCTCGGGAAGTTAATTAAATACCATTTGGAGGCATTTAATGTTCGAGCAAAAACGGCTGATTTTCGACAAAAGAGATAACACCCCCCCATTACGTCATGCTTCAGAAATGTGGAAAATGGTCCGTTTTCAAATGTTTTATTTTTGAACGTCAGTTCACATTTGTAGGTGGATCATCAGTGTTAGAGCTAAAATTAGCATGTTTAAAGTGATTTTCATGCTTCCAGGGGCTCGGGAAGTTAATTAAATACCATTTGGAGGCATTTAATGTTCGAGCAAAAACGGCTGATTTTCGACAAAAGAGATAACACCCCCCCCATTACGTCATGCTTCAGAAATGTGGAAAATGGTCCGTTTTCAAATGTTTTATTTTTGAACGTCAGTTCACATTTGTAGGTGGATCATCAGTTTTAGAGCTAAAATTAGCATGTTTAAAGTGATTTTCATGCTTCCAGGGGCCCAAAACACAAGATTTATGGAATGGTTAAAAGTGCATGAAAATGGCCAATTTACTCACTCTGAGTTCTCAAAAAGGGTTTCTTCACCCCGGGAAGTTAATTAAATACCATTTGGAGGCATTTAATGTTCCAGCAAAAACGGCTGATTTTCGACAAAAGAGATAACACCCCCCCATTACGTCATGCTTCAGAAATGTGGAAAATGGTCCGTTTTCGAATGTTTTATTTTTGAACGTCAGTTCACATTTGTAGGTGGATCATCAGTGTTAGAGCTAAAATTAGCATGTTTAAAGTGATTTTCATGCTTCCAGGGGCTCGGGAAGTTAATTAAATACCATTTGGAGGCATTTAATGTTCGAGCAAAAACGGCTGATTTTCGACAAAAGAGATAACACCCCCCCATTACGTCATGCTTCAGAAATGTGGAAAATGGTCCGTTTTCAAATGTTTTATTTTTGAACGTCAGTTCACATTTGTAGGTGGATCATCAGTGTTAGAGCTAAAATTAGCATGTTTAAAGTGATTTTCATGCTTCCATGGGCCCAAAACACAAGATTTATGGAATGGTTAAAAGTGCATGAAAATGGCCAATTTACTCACTCTGAGTTCTCAAAAAGGGTTTCTTCACCCCGGGAAGTTAATTAAATACCATTTGGAGGCATTTAATGTTCGAGCAAAAACGGCTGATTTTCGACAAAAGAGATAACACCCCCCCATTACGTCATGCTTCAGAAATGTGGAAAATGGTCCGTTTTCAAATGTTTTATTTTTGAACGTCAGTTCACATTTGTAGGTGGATCATCAGTGTTAGAGCTAAAATTAGCATGTTTAAAGTGATTTTCATGCTTCCAGGGGCCCAAAACACAAGATTTATGGAATGGTTAAAAGTGCATGAAAATGGCCAATTTACTCACTCTGAGTTCTCAAAAAGGGTTTCTTCACCCCGGGAAGTTAAGTAAATACCATTTGGAGGCATTTAATGTTCCAGCAAAAACGGCTGAATTTCGACAAAAGAGATAACACCCCCCCATTACGTCATGCTTCAGAAATGTGGAAAATGGTCCGTTTTCAAATGTTTTATTTTTGAACGTCAGTTCACATTTGTAGGTGGATCATCAGTGTTAGAGCTAAAATTAGCATGTTTAAAGTGATTTTCATGCTTCCAGGGACCCAAAACACAAGATTTATGGAATGGTTAAAAGTGCATGAAAATGGCCAATTTACTCACTCTGAGTTCTCAAAAAGGGTTTAATCACCCCGGGAAGTGAAATAAATACCATTTGGAGGCATTTAATGTTCGAGCAAAAACGGCTGATTTTCGACAAAAGAGATAACACCCCCCCATTACGTCATGCTTCAGAAATGTGGAAAATGGTCCGTTTTCAAATGTTTTATTTTTGAACGTCAGTTCACATTTGTAGGTGGATCATCAGTGTTAGAGCTAAAATTAGCATGTTTAAAGTGATTTTCATGCTTCCAGGGGCCCAAAACACAAGATTTATGGAATGGTTAAAAGTGCATGAAAATGGCCAATTTACTCACTCTGAGTTCTCAAAAAGGGTTTCTTCACCCCGGGAAGTTAATTAAATACCATTTGGAGGCATTTAATGTTCCAGCAAAAACGGCTGATTTTCGACAAAAGAGATAACACCCCCCCATTACGTCATGCTTCAGAAATGTGGAAAATTGTCCGTTTTCAAATGTTTTATTTTTGAACGTCAGCTCACATTTGTAGGTGGATCATCAGTGTTAGAGCTAAAATTAGCATGTTTAAAGTGATTTTCATGCTTCCAGGGGCCCAAAACACAAGATTTATGGAATGGTTAAAAGTGATTGAAAATGGCCAATTTACTCACTCTGAGTTCTCAAAAAGGGTTTCTTCACCCCGGGAAGTTAATTAAATACCATTTGGAGGCATTTAATGTTCGAGCAAAAACTGCAGATTTTCGACAAAAGAGATAACACCCCCCCATTACGTCATGCTTCAGAAATGTGGAAAATGGTCCGTTTTCAAATGTTTTATTTTTGAACGTCAGTTCACATTTGTAGGTGGATCATCAGTGTTAGAGCTAAAATTAGCATGTTTAAAGTGATTTTCATGCTTCCAGGGGCTCGGGAAGTTAAATAAATACCATTTGGAGGCATTTAATGTTCGAGCAAAAACGGCTGATTTTCGACAAAAGAGATAACACCCCCCCATTACGTCATGCTTCAGAAATGTGGAAAATGGTCCGTTTTCAAATGTTTTATTTTTGAACGTCAGTTCACATTTGTAGGTGGATCATCAGTGTTAGAGCTAAAATTAGCATGTTTAAAGTGATTTTCATGCTTCCAGGGGCTCGGGAAGTTAATTAAATACCATTTGGAGGCATTTAATGTTCGAGCAAAAACGGCTGATTTTCGACAAAAGAGATAACACCCCCCATTACGTCATGCTTCAGAAATGTGGAAAATGGTCCGTTTTCAAATGTTTTATTTTTGAACGTCAGTTCACATTTGTAGGTGGATCATCAGTGTTAGAGCTAAAATTAGCATGTTTAAAGTGATTTTCATGCTTCCAGGGGCTCGGGAAGTTAATTAAATACCATTTGGAGGCATTTAATGTTCGAGTAAAAACGGCTGATTTTCGACAAAAGAGATAACACCCCCCCCATTACGTCATGCTTCAGAAATGTGGAAAATGGTCCGTTTTCAAATGTTTTATTTTTGAACGTCAGTTCACATTTGTAGGTGGATCATCAGTGTTAGAGCTAAAATTAGCATGTTTAAAGTGATTTTCATGCTTCCAGGGGCTCGGGAAGTTAATTAAATACCATTTGGAGGCATTTAATGTTCGAGCAAAAACGGCTGATTTTCGACAAAAGAGATAACACCCCCCCATTACGTCATGCTTCAGAAATGTGGAAAATGGTCCGTTTTCAAATGTTTTATTTTTGAACGTCAGTTCACATTTGTAGGTGGATCATCAGTGTTAGAGCTAAAATTAGCATGTTTAAAGTGATTTTCATGCTTCCAGGGGCTCGGGAAGTTAATTAAATACCATTTGGAGGCACTTAATGTTCGAGCAAAAACGGCTGATTTTCGACAAAAGAGATAACACCCCCCCCCATTACGTCATGCTTCAGAAATGTGGAAAATGGTCCGTTTTCAAATGTTTTATTTTTGAACGTCAGTTCACATTTGTAGGTGGATCATCAGTGTTCGAGCTAAAATTAGCATGTTTAAAGTGATTTTCATGCTTCCAGGGGCTCGGGAAGTTAATTAAATACCATTTGGAGGCATTTAATGTTCGAGCAAAAACGGCTGATTTTCGACAAAAGAGATAACACCCCCCCATTACGTCATGCTTCAGAAATGTGGAAAATGGTCCGTTTTCAAATGTTTTATTTTTGAACGTCAGTTCACATTTGTAGGTGGATCATCAGTGTTAGAGCTAAAATTAGCATGTTTAAAGTGATTTTCATGCTTTCAGGGGCTCGGGAAGTTAATTAAATACCATTTGGAGGCATTTAATGTTCGAGCAAAAACGGCTGATTTTCGACAAAAGAGATAACACCCCCCCATTACGTCATGCTTCAGAAATGTGGAAAATGGTCCGTTTTCAAATGTTTTATTTTTGAACGTCAGTTCACATTTGTAGGTGGATCATCAGTGTTAGAGCTAAAATTAGCATGTTTAAAGTGATTTTCATGCTTCCAGGGGCCCAAAACACAAGATTTATGGAATGGTTAAAAGTGCATGAAAATGGCCAATTTACTCACTCTGAGTTCTCAAAAAGGGTTTCTTCACCCCGGGAAGTTAATTAAATACCATTTGGAGGCATTTAATGTTCCAGCAAAAACGGCTGATTTTCGACAAAAGAGATAACACCCCCCCATTACGTCATGCTTCAGAAATGTGGAAAATGGTCCGTTTTCGAATGTTTTATTTTTGAACGTCAGTTCACATTTGTAGGTGGATCATCAGTGTTAGAGCTAAAATTAGCATGTTTAAAGTGATTTTCATGCTTCCAGGGGCTCGGGAAGTTAATTAAATACCATTTGGAGGCATTTAATGTTCGAGCAAAAACGGCTGATTTTCGACAAAAGAGATAACACCCCCCCATTACGTCATGCTTCAGAAATGTGGAAAATGGTCCGTTTTCAAATGTTTTATTTTTGAACGTCAGTTCACATTTGTAGGTGGATCATCAGTGTTAGAGCTAAAATTAGCATGTTTAAAGTGATTTTCATGCTTCCATGGGCCCAAAACACAAGATTTATGGAATGGTTAAAAGTGCATGAAAATGGCCAATTTACTCACTCTGAGTTCTCAAAAAGGGTTTCTTCACCCCGGGAAGTTAATTAAATACCATTTGGAGGCATTTAATGTTCGAGCAAAAACGGCTGATTTTCGACAAAAGAGATAACACCCCCCCATTACGTCATGCTTCAGAAATGTGGAAAATGGTCCGTTTTCAAATGTTTTATTTTTGAACGTCAGTTCACATTTGTAGGTGGATCATCAGTGTTAGAGCTAAAATTAGCATGTTTAAAGTGATTTTCATGCTTCCAGGGGCCCAAAACACAAGATTTATGGAATGGTTAAAAGTGCATGAAAATGGCCAATTTACTCACTCTGAGTTCTCAAAAAGGGTTTCTTCACCCCGGGAAGTTAAGTAAATACCATTTGGAGGCATTTAATGTTCCAGCAAAAACGGCTGAATTTCGACAAAAGAGATAACACCCCCCCATTACGTCATGCTTCAGAAATGTGGAAAATGGTCCGTTTTCAAATGTTTTATTTTTGAACGTCAGTTCACATTTGTAGGTGGATCATCAGTGTTAGAGCTAAAATTAGCATGTTTAAAGTGATTTTCATGCTTCCAGGGGCTCGGGAAGTTAATTAAATACCATTTGGAGGCATTTAATGTTCGAGCAAAAACGGCTGATTTTCGACAAAAGAGATAACACCCCCCCATTACGTCATGCTTCAGAAATGTGGAAAATGGTCCGTTTTCAAATGTTTTATTTTTGAACGTCAGTTCACATTTGTAGGTGGATCATCAGTGTTAGAGCTAAAATTAGCATGTTTAAAGTGATTTTCATGCTTCCAGGGGCTCGGGAAGTTAATTAAATACCATTTGGAGGCATTTAATGTTCGAGCAAAAACGGCTGATTTTCGACAAAAGAGATAACACCCCCCCATTACGTCATGCTTCAGAAATGTGGAAAACGGTCCGTTTTCAAATGTTTTATTTTTGAACGTCAGTTCACATTTGTAGGTGGATCATCAGTGTTAGAGCTAAAATTAGCATGTTTAAAGTGATTTTCATGCTTCCAGGGGCCCAAAACACAAGATTTATGGAATGGTTAAAAGTGCATGAAAATGGCCAATTTACTCACTCTGAGTTCTCAAAAAGGGTTTCTTCACCCCGGGAAGTTAATTAAATACCATTTGGAGGCATTTAATGTTCGAGCAAAAACGGCTGATTTTCGACAAAAGAGATAACACCCCCCCATTACGTCATGCTTCAGAAATGTGGAAAATGGTCCGTTTTCAAATGTTTTATTTTTGAACGTCAGTTCACATTTGTAGGTGGATCATCAGTGTTAGAGCTAAAATTAGCATGTTTAAAGTGATTTTCATGCTTCCAGGGGCTCGGGAAGTTAATTAAATACCATTTGGAGGCATTTAATGTTCGAGCAAAAACGGCTGATTTTCGACAAAAGAGATAACACCCCCCCATTACGTCATGCTTCAGAAATGTGGAAAATGGTCCGTTTTCAAATGTTTTATTTTTGAATGTCAGTTCACATTTGTAGGTGGATCATCAGTGTTAGAGCTAAAATTAGCATGTTTAAAGTGATTTTCATGCTTCCAGGGGCTCGGGAAGTTAATTAAATACCATTTGGAGGCATTTAATGTTCGAGCAAAAACGGCTGATTTTCGACAAAAGAGATAACACCCCCCCCATTACGTCATGCTTCAGAAATGTGGAAAATGGTCCGTTTTCAAATGTTTTATTTTTGAACGTCAGTTCACATTTGTAGGTGGATCATCAGTGTTAGAGCTAAAATTAGCATGTTTAAAGTGATTTTCATGCTTCCAGGGGCTCGGGAAGTTAATTAAATACCATTTGGAGGCATTTAATGTTCGAGCAAAAACGGCTGATTTTCGACAAAAGAGATAACACCCCCCCATTACGTCATGCTTCAGAAATGTGGAAAATGGTCCGTTTTCAAATGTTTTATTTTTGAACGTCAGTTCACATTTGTAGGTGGATCATCAGTGTTAGAGCTAAAATTAGCATGTTTAAAGTGATTTTCATGCTTCCAGGGGCTCGGGAAGTTAATTAAATACCATTTGGAGGCATTTAATGTTCGAGCAAAAACGGCTGATTTTCGACAAAAGAGATAACACCCCCCCATTACGTCATGCTTCAGAAATGTGGAAAATGGTCCGTTTTCAAATGTTTTATTTTTGAACGTCAGTTCACATTTGTAGGTGGATCATCAGTGTTAGAGCTAAAATTAGCATGTTTAAAGTGATTTTCATGCTTCCAGGGGCCCAAAACACAAGATTTATGGAATGGTTAAAAGTGCATGAAAATGGCCAATTTACTCACTCTGAGTTCTCAAAAAGGGTTTCTTCACCCCGGGAAGTTAATTAAATACCATTTGGAGGCATTTAATGTTCAAGCAAAAACGGCTGATTTTCGACAAAAGAGATAACACCCCCCCATTACGTCATGCTTCAGAAATGTGGAAAATGGTCCGTTTTCAAATGTTTTATTTTTGAATGTCAGTTCACATTTGTAGGTGGATCATCAGTGTTAGAGCTAAAATTAGCATGTTTAAAGTGATTTCCATGCTTCCAGGGGCCCAAAACACAAGATTTATGGAATGGTTAAAAGTGGATGAAAATGGCCAATTTACTCACTCTGAGTTCTCAAAAAGGGTTTCTTCACCCCGGGAAGTTAATTAAATACCATTTGGAGGCATTTAATGTTCGAGCAAAAACGGCTGATTTTCGACAAAAGAGATAACACCCCCCCATTACGTCATGCTTCAGAAATTTGGAAAATGGTCCGTTTTCAAATGTTTTATTTTTGAATGTCAGTTCACATTTGTAGGTGGATCATCAGTGTTAGAGCTAAAATTAGCATGTTTAAAGTGATTTTCATGCTTCCAGGGGCCCAAAACACAAGATTTATGGAATGGTTAAAAGTGGATGAAAATGGCCAATTTACTCACTCTGAGTTCTCAAAAAGGGTTTCTTCACCCCGGGAAGTTAATTAAATACGATTTGGAGGAATTTAATGTTCGAACAAAAACAGCTGATTTTCGACAAAAGAGATAACACCCCCCCATTACGCCATGCTTCAGAAATGTGGAAAATGGTCCGTTTTCAAATGTTTTATTTTTGAACGTCAGTTCACATTTGTAGGTGGATCATCAGTGTTAGAGCTAAAATTAGCATGTTTAAAGTGATTTTCATGCTTCCAGGGGCCCAAAACACAAGATTTATGGAATGGTTAAAAGTGCATGAAAATGGCCAATTTACTCACTCTGAGTTCTCAAAAGGGGTTTCTTCACCCCGGGAAGTTAATTAAATACCATTTGGAGGCATTTAATGTTCGAGCAAAAACGGCTGATTTTCGACAAAAGAGATAACACCCCCCCATTACGTCATGCTTCAGAAATGTGGAAAATGGTCCGTTTTCAAATGTTTTATTTTTGAACGTCAGTTCACATTTGTAGGTGGATCATCAGTGTTAGAGCTAAAATTAGCATGTTTAAAGTGATTTTCATGCTTTCAGGGGCTCGGGAAGTTAATTAAATACCATTTGGAGGCATTTAATGTTCGAGCAAAAACGGCTGATTTTCGACAAAAGAGATAACACCCCCCCATTACGTCATGCTTCAGAAAATGTGGAAAATGGTCCGTTTTCAAATGTTTTATTTTTGAACGTCAGTTCACATTTGTAGGTGGATCATCAGTGTTAGAGCTAAAATTAGCATGTTTAAAGTGATTTTCATGCTTCCAGGGGCCCAAAACACAAGATTTATGGAATGGTTAAAAGTGCATGAAAATGGCCAATTTACTCACTCTGAGTTCTCAAAAAGGGTTTCTTCACCCCGGGAAGTTAATTAAATACCATTTGGAGGCATTTAATGTTCCAGCAAAAACGGCTGATTTTCGACAAAAGAGATAACACCCCCCCATTACGTCATGCTTCAGAAATGTGGAAAATGGTCCGTTTTCGAATGTTTTATTTTTGAACGTCAGTTCACATTTGTAGGTGGATCATCAGTGTTAGAGCTAAAATTAGCATGTTTAAAGTGATTTTCATGCTCCAGGGGCTCGGGAAGTTAATTAAATACCATTTGGAGGCATTTAATGTTCGAGCAAAAACGGCTGATTTTCGACAAAAGAGATAACACCCCCCCATTACGTCATGCTTCAGAAATGTGGAAAATGGTCCGTTTTCAAATGTTTTATTTTTGAACGTCAGTTCACATTTGTAGGTGGATCATCAGTGTTAGAGCTAAAATTAGCATGTTTAAAGTGATTTTCATGCTTCCAGGGGCCCAAAACACAAGATTTATGGAATGGTTAAAAGTGCATGAAAATGGCCAATTTACTCACTCTGAGTTCTCAAAAAGGGTTTCTTCACCCCGGGAAGTTAATTAAATACCATTTGGAGGCATTTAATGTTCGAGCAAAAACGGCTGATTTTCGACAAAAGAGATAACACCCCCCCATTACGTCATGCTTCAGAAATGTGGAAAATGGTCCGTTTTCAAATGTTTTATTTTTGAACGTCAGTTCACATTTGTAGGTGGATCATCAGTGTTAGAGCTAAAATTAGCATGTTTAAAGTGATTTTCATGCTTCCAGGGACCCAAAACACAAGATTTATGGAATGGTTAAAAGTGCATGAAAATGGCCAATTTACTCACTCTGAGTTCTCAAAAAGGGTTTAATCACCCCGGGAAGTTAATTAAATACCATTTGGAGGCATTTAATGTTCGAGCAAAAACGGCTGATTTTCGACAAAAGAGATAACACCCCCCCATTACGTCATGCTTCAGAAATGTGGAAACTGGTCCGTTTTCAAATGTTTTATTTTTGAACGTCAGTTCACATTTGTAGGTGGATCATCAGTGTTAGAGCAAAAATTAGCATGTTTAAAGTGATTTTCATGCTTCCAGGGGCTCGGGAAGTGAAATAAATACCATTTGGAGGCATTTAATGTTCGAGCAAAAACGGCAGATTTTCGACAAAAGAGATAACACCCCCCCATTACGTCATGCTTCAGAAATGTGGAAAATGGTCCGTTTTCAAATGTTTTATTTTTGAACGTCAGTTCACATTTGTAGGTGGATCATCAGTGTTAGAGCTAAAATTAGCATGTTTAAAGTGATTTTCATGCTTCCAGGGGCTCGGGAAGTGAAATAAATACCATTTGGAGGCATTTAATGTTCGAGCAAAAACGGCTGATTTTCGACAAAAGAGATAACACCCCCCCATTACGTCATGCTTCAGAAATGTGGAAAATGGTCCGTTTTCAAATGTTTTATTTTTGAACGTCAGTTCACATTTGTAGGTGGATCATCAGTGTTAGAGCTAAAATTAGCATGTTTAAAGTGATTTTCATGCTTCCAGGGGCCCAAAACACAAGATTTATGGAATGGTTAAAAGTGCATGAAAATGGCCAATTTACTCACTCTGAGTTCTCAAAAAGGGTTTCTTCACCCCGGGAAGTAAATTAAATACCATTTGGAGGCATTTAATGTTCGAGCAAAAACGGCTGATTTTCGACAAAAGAGATAACACCCCCCATTACGTCATGCTTCAGAAATGTGGAAAATGGTCCGTTTTCAAATGTTTTATTTTTGAACGTCAGTTCACATTTGTAGGTGGATCATCAGTGTTAGAGCTAAAATTAGCATGTTTAAAGTGATTTTCATGCTTCCAGGGGCTCGGGAAGTTAATTAAATACCATTTGGAGGCATTTAATGTTCGAGCAAAAACGGCTGATTTTCGACAAAAGAGATAACACCCCCCCATTACGTCATGCTTCAGAAATGTGGAAAATGGTCCGTTTTCAAATGTTTTATTTTTGAACGTCAGTTCACATTTGTAGGTGGATCATCAGTGTTAGAGCTAAAATTAGCATGTTTAAAGTGATTTTCATGCTTCCAGGGGCCCAAAACACAAGATTTATGGAATGTTTAAAAGTGCATGAAAATGGCCAATTTACTCACTCTGAGTTCTCAAAAAGGATTTCTTCACCCCGGGAAGTTAATTATATACCATTTGGAGGCATTTAATGTTCGAGCAAAAACGGCTGATTTTCGACAAAAGAGATAACACCCCCCCATTACGTCATGCTTCAGAAATGTGGAAAATGGTCCGTTTTCAAATGTTTTATTTTTGAACGTCAGTTCACATTTGTAGGTGGATCATCAGTGTTAGAGCTAGAATTAGCATGTTTAAAGTGATTTTCATGCTTCCAGGGGCCCAAAACACAAGATTTATGGAATGGTTAAAAGTGCATGAAAATGGCCAATTTACTCACTCTGAGTTCTCAAAAAGGGTTTCTTCACCCCGGGAAGTTAATTAAATACCATTTGGAGGCATTTAATGTTCGAGCAAAAACGGCTGATTTTCGACAAAAGAGATAACACCCCCCCATTACGTCATGCTTCAGAAATGTGGAAAATGGTCCGTTTTCAAATGTTTTATTTTTGAACGTCAGTTCACATTTGTAGGTGGATCATCAGTGTTAGAGCTAAAATTAGCATGTTTAAAGTGATTTTCATGCTTCCAGGGGCTCGGGAAGTGAAATAAATACCATTTGGAGGCATTTAATGTTCGAGCAAAAACGGCTGATTTTCGACAAAAGAGATAACACCCCCCCATTACGTCATGCTTCAGAAATGTGGAAAATGGTCCGTTTTCAAATGTTTTATTTTTGAACGTCAGTTCACATTTGTAGGTGGATCATCAGTGTTAGAGCTAAAATTAGCATGTTTAAAGTGATTTTCATGCTTCCAGGGGCCCAAAACACAAGATTTATGGAATGGTTAAAAGTGCATGAAAATGGCCAATTTACTCACTCTGAGTTCTCAAAAAGGGTTTCTTCACCCCGGGAAGTTAATTAAATACCATTTGGAGGCATTTAATGTTCCAGCAAAAACGGCTGATTTTCGACAAAAGAGATAACACCCCCCCATTACGTCATGCTTCAGAAATGTGGAAAATTGTCCGTTTTCAAATGTTTTATTTTTGAACGTCAGCTCACATTTGTAGGTGGATCATCAGTGTTAGAGCTAAAATTAGCATGTTTAAAGTGATTTTCATGCTTCCAGGGGCCCAAAACACAAGATTTATGGAATGGTTAAAAGTGCATGAAAATGGCCAATTTACTCACTCTGAGTTCTCAAAAAGGGTTTCTTCACCCCGGGAAGTTAATTAAATACCATTTGGAGGCATTTAATGTTCGAGCAAAAACGGCTGATTTTCGACAAAAGAGATAACACCCCCCCATTACGTCATGCTTCAGAAATGTGGAAAATGGTCCGTTTTCAAATGTTTTATTTTTGAACGTCAGTTCACATTTGTAGGTGGATCATCAGTGTTAGAGCTAAAATTAGCATGTTTAAAGTGATTTTCATGCTTCCAGGGGCTCGGGAAGTTAAATAAATACCATTTGGAGGCATTTAATGTTCGAGCAAAAACGGCTGATTTTCGACAAAAGAGATAACACCCCCCCATTACGTCATGCTTCAGAAATGTGGAAAATGGTCCGTTTTCAAATGTTTTATTTTTGAACGTCAGTTCACATTTGTAGGTGGATCATCAGTGTTAGAGCTAAAATTAGCATGTTTAAAGTGATTTTCATGCTTCCAGGGGCTCGGGAAGTTAATTAAATACCATTTGGAGGCATTTAATGTTCGAGCAAAAACGGCTGATTTTCGACAAAAGAGATAACACCCCCCCATTACGTCATGCTTCAGAAATGTGGAAAATGGTCCGTTTTCAAATGTTTTATTTTTGAACGTCAGTTCACATTTGTAGGTGGATCATCAGTGTTAGAGCTAAAATTAGCATGTTTAAAGTGATTTTCATGCTTCCAGGGGCTCGGGAAGTTAATTAAATACCATTTGGAGGCATTTAATGTTCGAGTAAAAACGGCTGATTTTCGACAAAAGAGATAACACCCCCCCCATTACGTCATGCTTCAGAAATGTGGAAAATGGTCCGTTTTCAAATGTTTTATTTTTGAACGTCAGTTCACATTTGTAGGTGGATCATCAGTGTTAGAGCTAAAATTAGCATGTTTAAAGTGATTTTCATGCTTCCAGGGGCTCGGGAAGTTAATTAAATACCATTTGGAGGCATTTAATGTTCGAGCAAAAACGGCTGATTTTCGACAAAAGAGATAACACCCCCCCATTACGTCATGCTTCAGAAATGTGGAAAATGGTCCGTTTTCAAATGTTTTATTTTTGAACGTCAGTTCACATTTGTAGGTGGATCATCAGTGTTAGAGCTAAAATTAGCATGTTTAAAGTGATTTTCATGCTTCCAGGGGCTCGGGAAGTTAATTAAATACCATTTGGAGGCATTTAATGTTCGAGCAAAAACGGCTGATTTTCGACAAAAGAGATAACACCCCCCCCATTACGTCATGCTTCAGAAATGTGGAAAATGGTCCGTTTTCAAATGTTTTATTTTTGAACGTCAGTTCACATTTGTAGGTGGATCATCAGTGTTCGAGCTAAAATTAGCATGTTTAAAGTGATTTTCATGCTTCCAGGGGCTCGGGAAGTTAATTAAATACCATTTGGAGGCATTTAATGTTCGAGCAAAAACGGCTGATTTTCGACAAAAGAGATAACACCCCCCCATTACGTCATGCTTCAGAAATGTGGAAAATGGTCCGTTTTCAAATGTTTTATTTTTGAACGTCAGTTCACATTTGTAGGTGGATCATCAGTGTTAGAGCTAAAATTAGCATGTTTAAAGTGATTTTCATGCTTTCAGGGGCTCGGGAAGTTAATTAAATACCATTTGGAGGCATTTAATGTTCGAGCAAAAACGGCTGATTTTCGACAAAAGAGATAACACCCCCCCATTACGTCATGCTTCAGAAATGTGGAAAATGGTCCGTTTTCAAATGTTTTATTTTTGAACGTCAGTTCACATTTGTAGGTGGATCATCAGTGTTAGAGCTAAAATTAGCATGTTTAAAGTGATTTTCATGCTTCCAGGGGCCCAAAACACAAGATTTATGGAATGGTTAAAAGTGCATGAAAATGGCCAATTTACTCACTCTGAGTTCTCAAAAAGGGTTTCTTCACCCCGGGAAGTTAATTAAATACCATTTGGAGGCATTTAATGTTCCAGCAAAAACGGCTGATTTTCGACAAAAGAGATAACACCCCCCCATTACGTCATGCTTCAGAAATGTGGAAAATGGTCCGTTTTCGAATGTTTTATTTTTGAACGTCAGTTCACATTTGTAGGTGGATCATCAGTGTTAGAGCTAAAATTAGCATGTTTAAAGTGATTTTCATGCTTCCAGGGGCTCGGGAAGTTAATTAAATACCATTTGGAGGCATTTAATGTTCGAGCAAAAACGGCTGATTTTCGACAAAAGAGATAACACCCCCCCATTACGTCATGCTTCAGAAATGTGGAAAATGGTCCGTTTTCAAATGTTTTATTTTTGAACGTCAGTTCACATTTGTAGGTGGATCATCAGTGTTAGAGCTAAAATTAGCATGTTTAAAGTGATTTTCATGCTTCCATGGGCCCAAAACACAAGATTTATGGAATGGTTAAAAGTGCATGAAAATGGCCAATTTACTCACTCTGAGTTCTCAAAAAGGGTTTCTTCACCCCGGGAAGTTAATTAAATACCATTTGGAGGCATTTAATGTTCGAGCAAAAACGGCTGATTTTCGACAAAAGAGATAACACCCCCCCATTACGTCATGCTTCAGAAATGTGGAAAATGGTCCGTTTTCAAATGTTTTATTTTTGAACGTCAGTTCACATTTGTAGGTGGATCATCAGTGTTAGAGCTAAAATTAGCATGTTTAAAGTGATTTTCATGCTTCCAGGGGCCCAAAACACAAGATTTATGGAATGGTTAAAAGTGCATGAAAATGGCCAATTTACTCACTCTGAGTTCTCAAAAAGGGTTTCTTCACCCCGGGAAGTTAAGTAAATACCATTTGGAGGCATTTAATGTTCCAGCAAAAACGGCTGAATTTCGACAAAAGAGATAACACCCCCCCATTACGTCATGCTTCAGAAATGTGGAAAATGGTCCGTTTTCAAATGTTTTATTTTTGAACGTCAGTTCACATTTGTAGGTGGATCATCAGTGTTAGAGCTAAAATTAGCATGTTTAAAGTGATTTTCATGCTTCCAGGGGCTCGGGAAGTTAATTAAATACCATTTGGAGGCATTTAATGTTCGAGCAAAAACGGCTGATTTTCGACAAAAGAGATAACACCCCCCCATTACGTCATGCTTCAGAAATGTGGAAAATGGTCCGTTTTCAAATGTTTTATTTTTGAACGTCAGTTCACATTTGTAGGTGGATCATCAGTGTTAGAGCTAAAATTAGCATGTTTAAAGTGATTTTCATGCTTCCAGGGGCTCGGGAAGTTAATTAAATACCATTTGGAGGCATTTAATGTTCGAGCAAAAACGGCTGATTTTCGACAAAAGAGATAACACCCCCCCATTACGTCATGCTTCAGAAATGTGGAAAATGGTCCGTTTTCAAATGTTTTATTTTTGAACGTCAGTTCACATTTGTAGGTGGATCATCAGTGTTAGAGCTAAAATTAGCATGTTTAAAGTGATTTTCATGCTTCCAGGGGCCCAAAACACAAGATTTATGGAATGGTTAAAAGTGCATGAAAATGGCCAATTTACTCACTCTGAGTTCTCAAAAAGGGTTTCTTCACCCCGGGAAGTTAATTAAATACCATTTGGAGGCATTTAATGTTCGAGCAAAAACGGCTGATTTTCGACAAAAGAGATAACACCCCCCCATTACGTCATGCTTCAGAAATGTGGAAAATGGTCCGTTTTCAAATGTTTTATTTTTGAACGTCAGTTCACATTTGTAGGTGGATCATCAGTGTTAGAGCTAAAATTAGCATGTTTAAAGTGATTTTCATGCTTCCAGGGGCTCGGGAAGTTAATTAAATACCATTTGGAGGCATTTAATGTTCGAGCAAAAACGGCTGATTTTCGACAAAAGAGATAACACCCCCCCATTACGTCATGCTTCAGAAATGTGGAAAATGGTCCGTTTTCAAATGTTTTATTTTTGAACGTCAGTTCACATTTGTAGGTGGATCATCAGTGTTAGAGCTAAAATTAGCATGTTTAAAGTGATTTTCATGCTTCCAGGGGCTCGGGAAGTTAATTAAATACCATTTGGAGGCATTTAATGTTCGAGTAAAAACGGCTGATTTTCGACAAAAGAGATAACACCCCCCCCATTACGTCATGCTTCAGAAATGTGGAAAATGGTCCGTTTTCAAATGTTTTATTTTTGAACGTCAGTTCACATTTGTAGGTGGATCATCAGTGTTAGAGCTAAAATTAGCATGTTTAAAGTGATTTTCATGCTTCCAGGGGCTCGGGAAGTTAATTAAATACCATTTGGAGGCATTTAATGTTCGAGCAAAAACGGCTGATTTTCGACAAAAGAGATAACACCCCCCCATTACGTCATGCTTCAGAAATGTGGAAAATGGTCCGTTTTCAAATGTTTTATTTTTGAACGTCAGTTCACATTTGTAGGTGGATCATCAGTGTTAGAGCTAAAATTAGCATGTTTAAAGTGATTTTCATGCTTCCAGGGGCTCGGGAAGTTAATTAAATACCATTTGGAGGCATTTAATGTTCGAGCAAAAACGGCTGATTTTCGACAAAAGAGATAACACCCCCCCCATTACGTCATGCTTCAGAAATGTGGAAAATGGTCCGTTTTCAAATGTTTTATTTTTGAACGTCAGTTCACATTTGTAGGTGGATCATCAGTGTTAGAGCTAAAATTAGCATGTTTAAAGTGATTTTCATGCTTCCAGGGGCCCAAAACACAAGATTTATGGAATGGTTAAAAGTGCATGAAAATGGCCAATTTACTCACTCTGAGTTCTCAAAAAGGGTTTCTTCACCCCGGGAAGTTAATTAAATACCATTTGGAGGCATTTAATGTTCGAGCAAAAACGGCTGATTTTCGACAAAAGAGATAACACCCCCCCATTACGTCATGCTTCAGAAATGTGGAAAATGGTCCGTTTTCAAATGTTTTATTTTTGAACGTCAGTTCACATTTGTAGGTGGATCATCAGTGTTAGAGCTAAAATTAGCATGTTTAAAGTGATTTTCATGCTTCCAGGGGCTCGGGAAGTTAATTAAATACCATTTGGAGGCATTTAATGTTCGAGCAAAAACGGCTGATTTTCGACAAAAGAGATAACACCCCCCCATTACGTCATGCTTCAGAAATGTGGAAAATGGTCCGTTTTCAAATGTTTTATTTTTGAACGTCAGTTCACATTTGTAGGTGGATCATCAGTGTTAGAGCTAAAATTAGCATGTTTAAAGTGATTTTCATGCTTCCAGGGGCTCGGGAAGTTAATTAAATACCATTTGGAGGCATTTAATGTTCGAGCAAAAACGGCTGATTTTCGACAAAAGAGATAACACCCCCCCATTACGTCATGCTTCAGAAATGTGGAAAATGGTCCGTTTTCAAATGTTTTATTTTTGAACGTCAGTTCACATTTGTAGGTGGATCATCAGTGTTAGAGCTAAAATTAGCATGTTTAAAGTGATTTTCATGCTTCCAGGGGCCCAAAACACAAGATTTATGGAATGGTTAAAAGTGCATGAAAATGGCCAATTTACTCACTCTGAGTTCTCAAAAAGGGTTTCTTCACCCCGGGAAGTTAATTAAATACCATTTGGAGGCATTTAATGTTCGAGCAAAAACGGCTGATTTTCGACAAAAGAGATAACACCCCCCCATTACGTCATGCTTCAGAAATGTGGAAAATGGTCCGTTTTCAAATGTTTTATTTTTGAACGTCAGTTCACATTTGTAGGTGGATCATCAGTGTTAGAGCTAAAATTAGCATGTTTAAAGTGATTTTCATGCTTCCAGGGGCTCGGGAAGTTAATTAAATACCATTTGGAGGCATTTAATGTTCGAGCAAAAACGGCTGATTTTCGACAAAAGAGATAACACCCCCCCATTACGTCATGCTTCAGAAATGTGGAAAATGGTCCGTTTTCAAATGTTTTATTTTTGAACGTCAGTTCACATTTGTAGGTGGATCATCAGTGTTAGAGCTAAAATTAGCATGTTTAAAGTGATTTTCATGCTTCCAGGGGCTCGGGAAGTTAATTAAATACCATTTGGAGGCATTTAATGTTCGAGTAAAAACGGCTGATTTTCGACAAAAGAGATAACACCCCCCCCATTACGTCATGCTTCAGAAATGTGGAAAATGGTCCGTTTTCAAATGTTTTATTTTTGAACGTCAGTTCACATTTGTAGGTGGATCATCAGTGTTAGAGCTAAAATTAGCATGTTTAAAGTGATTTTCATGCTTCCAGGGGCTCGGGAAGTTAATTAAATACCATTTGGAGGCATTTAATGTTCGAGCAAAAACGGCTGATTTTCGACAAAAGAGATAACACCCCCCCATTACGTCATGCTTCAGAAATGTGGAAAATGGTCCGTTTTCAAATGTTTTATTTTTGAACGTCAGTTCACATTTGTAGGTGGATCATCAGTGTTAGAGCTAAAATTAGCATGTTTAAAGTGATTTTCATGCTTCCAGGGGCTCGGGAAGTTAATTAAATACCATTTGGAGGCATTTAATGTTCGAGCAAAAACGGCTGATTTTCGACAAAAGAGATAACACCCCCCCCATTACGTCATGCTTCAGAAATGTGGAAAATGGTCCGTTTTCAAATGTTTTATTTTTGAACGTCAGTTCACATTTGTAGGTGGATCATCAGTGTTCGAGCTAAAATTAGCATGTTTAAAGTGATTTTCATGCTTCCAGGGGCTCGGGAAGTTAATTAAATACCATTTGGAGGCATTTAATGTTCGAGCAAAAACGGCTGATTTTCGACAAAAGAGATAACACCCCCCCATTACGTCGTGCTTCAGAAATGTGGAAAATGGTCCGTTTTCAAATGTTTTATTTTTGAACGTCAGTTCACATTTGTAGGTGGATCATCAGTGTTAGAGCTAAAATTAGCATGTTTAAAGTGATTTTCATGCTTTCAGGGGCTCGGGAAGTTAATTAAATACCATTTGGAGGCATTTAATGTTCGAGCAAAAACGGCTGATTTTCGACAAAAGAGATAACACCCCCCATTACGTCATGCTTCAGAAATGTGGAAAATGGTCCGTTTTCAAATGTTTTATTTTTGAACGTCAGTTCACATTTGTAGGTGGATCATCAGTGTTAGAGCTAAAATTAGCATGTTTAAAGTGATTTTCATGCTTCCAGGGGCCCAAAACACAAGATTTATGGAATGGTTAAAAGTGCATGAAAATGGCCAATTTACTCACTCTGAGTTCTCAAAAAGGGTTTCTTCACCCCGGGAAGTTAATTAAATACCATTTGGAGGCATTTAATGTTCCAGCAAAAACGGCTGATTTTCGACAAAAGAGATAACACCCCCCCATTACGTCATGCTTCAGAAATGTGGAAAATGGTCCGTTTTCGAATGTTTTATTTTTGAACGTCAGTTCACATTTGTAGGTGGATCATCAGTGTTAGAGCTAAAATTAGCATGTTTAAAGTGATTTTCATGCTTCCAGGGGCTCGGGAAGTTAATTAAATACCATTTGGAGGCATTTAATGTTCGAGCAAAAACGGCTGATTTTCGACAAAAGAGATAACACCCCCCCATTACGTCATGCTTCAGAAATGTGGAAAATGGTCCATTTTCAAATGTTTTATTTTTGAACGTCAGTTCACATTTGTAGGTGGATCATCAGTGTTAGAGCTAAAATTAGCATGTTTAAAGTGATTTTCATGCTTCCAGGGGCCCAAAACACAAGATTTATGGAATGGTTAAAAGTGCATGAAAATGGCCAATTTACTCACTCTGAGTTCTCAAAAAGGGTTTCTTCACCCCGGGAAGTTAATTAAATACCATTTGGAGGCATTTAATGTTCGAGCAAAAACGGCTGATTTTCGACAAAAGAGATAACACCCCCCCATTACGTCATGCTTCAGAAATGTGGAAAATGGTCCGTTTTCAAATGTTTTATTTTTGAACGTCAGTTCACATTTGTAGGTGGATCATCAGTGTTAGAGCTAAAATTAGCATGTTTAAAGTGATTTTCATGCTTCCAGGGGCCCAAAACACAAGATTTATGGAATGGTTAAAAGTGCATGAAAATGGCCAATTTACTCACTCTGAGTTCTCAAAAAGGGTTTCTTCACCCCGGGAAGTTAAGTAAATACCATTTGGAGGCATTTAATGTTCCAGCAAAAACGGCTGAATTTCGACAAAAGAGATAACACCCCCCCATTACGTCATGCTTCAGAAATGTGGAAAATGGTCCGTTTTCAAATGTTTTATTTTTGAACGTCAGTTCACATTTGTAGGTGGATCATCAGTGTTAGAGCTAAAATTAGCATGTTTAAAGTGATTTTCATGCTTCCAGGGGCTCGGGAAGTTAATTAAATACCATTTGGAGGCATTTAATGTTCGAGCAAAAACGGCTGATTTTCGACAAAAGAGATAACACCCCCCCATTACGTCATGCTTCAGAAATGTGGAAAATGGTCCGTTTTCAAATGTTTTATTTTTGAACGTCAGTTCACATTTGTAGGTGGATCATCAGTGTTAGAGCTAAAATTAGCATGTTTAAAGTGATTTTCATGCTTCCAGGGGCTCGGGAAGTTAATTAAATACCATTTGGAGGCATTTAATGTTCGAGCAAAAACGGCTGATTTTCGACAAAAGAGATAACACCCCCCCATTACGTCATGCTTCAGAAATGTGGAAAATGGTCCGTTTTCAAATGTTTTATTTTTGAACGTCAGTTCACATTTGTAGGTGGATCATCAGTGTTAGAGCTAAAATTAGCATGTTTAAAGTGATTTTCATGCTTCCAGGGGCCCAAAACACAAGATTTATGGAATGGTTAAAAGTGCATGAAAATGGCCAATTTACTCACTCTGAGTTCTCAAAAAGGGTTTCTTCACCCCGGGAAGTTAATTAAATACCATTTGGAGGCATTTAATGTTCGAGCAAAAACGGCTGATTTTCGACAAAAGAGATAACACCCCCCCATTACGTCATGCTTCAGAAATGTGGAAAATGGTCCGTTTTCAAATGTTTTATTTTTGAACGTCAGTTCACATTTGTAGGTGGATCATCAGTGTTAGAGCTAAAATTAGCATGTTTAAAGTGATTTTCATGCTTCCAGGGGCTCGGGAAGTTAATTAAATACCATTTGGAGGCATTTAATGTTCGAGCAAAAATGGCTGATTTTCGACAAAAGAGATAACACCCCCCCATTACGTCATGCTTCAGAAATGTGGAAAATGGTCCGTTTTCAAATGTTTTATTTTTGAACGTCAGTTCACATTTGTAGGGGGATCATCAGTGTTAGAGCTAAAATTAGCATGTTTAAAGTGATTTTCATGCTTCCAGGGGCCCAAAACACAAGATTTATGGAATGGTTAAAAGTGCATGAAAATGGCCAATTTACTCACTCTGAGTTCTCAAAAAGGGTTTCTTCACCCAGGGAAGTTAATTAAATACCATTTGGAGGCATTTAATGTTCGAGCAAAAACGGCTGATTTTCGACAAAAGAGATAACACCCCCCCATTACGTCATGCTTCAGAAATGTGGAAAATGGTCCGTTTTCAAATGTTTTATTTTTGAACGTCAGTTCACATTTGTAGGTGGATCATCAGTGTTAGAGCTAAAATTAGCATGTTTAAAGTGATTTTCATGCTTCCAGGGGCCCAAAACACAAGATTTATGGAATGGTTAAAAGTGCATGAAAATGGCCAATTTACTCACTCTGAGTTCTCAAAAAGGGTTTCTTCACCCCGGGAAGTTAATTAAATACCATTTGGAGGCATTTAATGTTCGAGCAAAAACGGCTGATTTTCGACAAAAGAGATAACACCCCACCATTACGTCATGCTTCAGAAATGTGGAAAATGGTCCGTTTTCAAATGTTTTATTTTTGAACGTCAGTTCACATTTGTAGGTGGATCATCAGTGTTAGAGCTAAAATTAGCATGTTTAAAGTGATTTTCATGCTTCCAGGGGCTCGGGAAGTTAATTAAATACCATTTGGAGGCATTTAATGTTCGAGCAAAAACGGCTGATTTTCGACAAAAGCGATAACACCCCCCCATTACGTCATGCTTCAGAAATGTGTAAAATGGTCCATTTTCAAATGTTTTATTTTTGAACGTCAGTTCACATTTGTAGGTGGATCATCAGTGTTAGAGCTAAAATTAGCATGTTTAAAGTGATTTTCATGCTTCCAGGGGCTCGGGAAGTTAATTAAATACCATTTGGAGGCATTTATTGTTCGAGCAAAAACGGCTGATTTTCGACAAAAGAGATAACACCCCCCCATTACGTCATGCTTCAGAAATGTGGAAAATGGTCCGTTTTCAAATGTTTTATTTTTGAACGT
This sequence comes from Lissotriton vulgaris, assembly GCF_964263255.1. Classification (NCBI taxonomy): domain Eukaryota; kingdom Metazoa; phylum Chordata; class Amphibia; order Caudata; family Salamandridae; genus Lissotriton; species Lissotriton vulgaris. The sequence continues at coordinate 159,070 of NW_028245774.1, read as the reverse complement.
CAGTTCACATTTGTAGGTGGATCATCAGTGTTAGAGCTAAAATTACCATGTTTAAAGTGATTTTCATGCTTCCAGGGGCTCGGGAAGTTAATTAAATACCATTTGGAGGCATTTAATGTTCGAGCAAAAACGGCTGATTTTCGACAAAAGAGATAACACCCCCCCATTACGTCATGCTTCAGAAATGTGGAAAATGGTCCGTTTGCAAATGTTTTATTTTTGCACGTCAGTTCACATTTGTAGGTGGATCATCAGTGTTAGAGCTAAAATTAGCATGTTTAAAGTGATTTTCATGCTTCCAGGGGCCCAAAACACAAGATTTATGGAATGGTTAAAAGTGCATGAAAATGGCCAATTTACTCACTCTGAGTTCTCAAAAAGGGTTTCTTCTCCCCGGGAAGTTAATTAAATACCATTTGGAGGCATTTAATGTTCCAGCAAAAACGGCTGAATTTCGACAAAAGAGATAACACCCCCCATTACGTCATGCTTCAGAAATGTGGAAAATGGTCCATTTTCAAATGTTTTATTTTTGAACGTCAGTTCACATTTGTAGGTGGATCATCAGTGTTAGAGCTAAAATTAGCATGTTTAAAGTGATTTTCATGCTTCCAGGGGCTCGGGAAGTTAATTAAATACCATTTGGAGGCATTTAATGTTCGAGCAAAAACGGCTGATTTTCGACAAAAGAGATAACACCCCCCCATTACGTCATGCTTCAGAAATGTGGAAAATGGTCCGTTTTCAAATGTTTTATTTTTGAACGTCAGTTCACATTTGTAGGTGGATCATCAGTGTTAGAGCTAAAATTAGCATGTTTAAAGTGATTTTCATGCTTCCAGGGGCTCGGGAAGTTAATTAAATACCATTTGGAGGCATTTAATGTTCGAGTAAAAACGGCTGATTTTCGACAAAAGAGATAACACCCCCCCCATTACGTCATGCTTCAGAAATGTGGAAAATGGTCCGTTTTCAAATGTTTTATTTTTGAACGTCAGTTCACATTTGTAGGTGGATCATCAGTGTTAGAGCTAAAATTAGCATGTTTAAAGTGATTTTCATGCTTCCAGGGGCTCGGGAAGTTAATTAAATACCATTTGGAGGCATTTAATGTTCGAGCAAAAACGGCTGATTTTCGACAAAAGAGATAACACCCCCCCCATTACGTCATGCTTCAGAAATGTGGAAAATGGTCCGTTTTCAAATGTTTTATTTTTGAACGTCAGTTCACATTTGTAGGTGGATCATCAGTGTTCGAGCTAAAATTAGCATGTTTAAAGTGATTTTCATGCTTCCAGGGGCTCGGGAAGTTAATTAAATACCATTTGGAGGCATTTAATGTTCGAGCAAAAACGGCTGATTTTCGACAAAAGAGATAACACCCCCCCATTACGTCATGCTTTCGAAATGTGGAAAATGGTCCGTTTTCAAATGTTTTATTTTTGAACGTCAGTTCACATTTGTAGGTGGATCATCAGTGTTAGAGCTAAAATTAGCATGTTTAAAGTGATTTTCATGCTTTCAGGGGCTCGGGAAGTTAATTAAATACCATTTGGAGGCATTTAATGTTCGAGCAAAAACGGCTGATTTTCGACAAAAGAGATAACACCCCCCCATTACGTCATGCTTCAGAAATGTGGAAAATGGTCCGTTTTCAAATGTTTTATTTTTGAACGTCAGTTCACATTTGTAGGTGGATCATCAGTGTTAGAGCTAAAATTAGCATGTTTAAAGTGATTTTCATGCTTCCAGGGGCCCAAAACACAAGATTTATGGAATGGTTAAAAGTGCATGAAAATGGCCAATTTACTCACTCTGAGTTCTCAAAAAGGGTTTCTTCACCCCGGGAAGTTAATTAAATACCATTTGGAGGCATTTAATGTTCCAGCAAAAACGGCTGATTTTCGACAAAAGAGATAACACCCCCCCATTACGTCATGCTTCAGAAATGTGGAAAATGGTCCGTTTTCGAATGTTTTATTTTTGAACGTCAGTTCACATTTGTAGGTGGATCATCAGTGTTAGAGCTAAAATTAGCATGTTTAAAGTGATTTTCATGCTTCCAGGGGCTCGGGAAGTTAATTAAATACCATTTGGAGGCATTTAATGTTCGAGCAAAAACGGCTGATTTTCGACAAAAGAGATAACACCCCCCCATTACGTCATGCTTCAGAAATGTGGAAAATGGTCCGTTTTCAAATGTTTTATTTTTGAACGTCAGTTCACATTTGTAGGTGGATCATCAGTGTTAGACTAAAATTAGCATGTTTAAAGTGATTTTCATGCTTCCAGGGGCCCAAAACACAAGATTTATGGAATGGTTAAAAGTGCATGAAAATGGCCAATTTACTCACTCTGAGTTCTCAAAAAGGGTTTCTTCACCCCGGGAAGTTAATTAAATACCATTTGGAGGCATTTAATGTTCGAGCAAAAACGGCTGATTTTCGACAAAAGAGATAACACCCCCCCATTACGTCATGCTTCAGAAATGTGGAAAATGGTCCATTTTCAAATGTTTTATTTTTGAACGTCAGTTCACATTTGTAGGTGGATCATCAGTGTTAGAGCTAAAATTAGCATGTTTAAAGTGATTTTCATGCTTCCAGGGGCCCAAAACACAAGATTTATGGAATGGTTAAAAGTGCATGAAAATGGCCAATTTACTCACTCTGAGTTCTCAAAAAGGGTTTCTTCACCCCGGGAAGTTAAGTAAATACCATTTGGAGGCATTTAATGTTCCAGCAAAAACGGCTGAATTTCGACAAAAGAGATAACACCCCCCCATTACGTCATGCTTCAGAAATGTGGAAAATGGTCCGTTTTCAAATGTTTTATTTTTGAACGTCAGTTCACATTTGTAGGTGGATCATCAGTGTTAGAGCTAAAATTAGCATGTTTAAAGTGATTTTCATGCTTCCAGGGGCTCGGGAAGTTAATTAAATACCATTTGGAGGCATTTAATGTTCGAGTAAAAACGGCTGATTTTCGACAAAAGAGATAACACCCCCCCCATTACGTCATGCTTCAGAAATGTGGAAAATGGTCCGTTTTCAAATGTTTTATTTTTGAACGTCAGTTCACATTTGTAGGTGGATCATCAGTGTTAGAGCTAAAATTAGCATGTTTAAAGTGATTTTCATGCTTCCAGGGGCTCGGGAAGTTAATTAAATACCATTTGGAGGCATTTAATGTTCGAGCAAAAACGGCTGATTTTCGACAAAAGAGATAACACCCCCCCATTACGTCATGCTTCAGAAATGTGGAAAATGGTCCGTTTTCAAATGTTTTATTTTTGAACGTCAGTTCACATTTGTAGGTGGATCATCAGTGTTAGAGCTAAAATTAGCATGTTTAAAGTGATTTTCATGCTTCCAGGGGCTCGGGAAGTTAATTAAATACCATTTGGAGGCATTTAATGTTCGAGCAAAAACGGCTGATTTTCGACAAAAGAGATAACACCCCCCCCATTACGTCATGCTTCAGAAATGTGGAAAATGGTCCGTTTTCAAATGTTTTATTTTTGAACGTCAGTTCACATTTGTAGGTGGATCATCAGTGTTCGAGCTAAAATTAGCATGTTTAAAGTGATTTTCATGCTTCCAGGGGCTCGGGAAGTTAATTAAATACCATTTGGAGGCATTTAATGTTCGAGCAAAAACGGCTGATTTTCGACAAAAGAGATAACACCCCCCCATTACGTCATGCTTCAGAAATGTGGAAAATGGTCCGTTTTCAAATGTTTTATTTTTGAACGTCAGTTCACATTTGTAGGTGGATCATCAGTGTTAGAGCTAAAATTAGCATGTTTAAAGTGATTTTCATGCTTTCAGGGGCTCGGGAAGTTAATTAAATACCATTTGGAGGCATTTAATGTTCGAGCAAAAACGGCTGATTTTCGACAAAAGAGATAACACCCCCCCATTACGTCATGCTTCAGAAATGTGGAAAATGGTCCGTTTTCAAATGTTTTATTTTTGAACGTCAGTTCACATTTGTAGGTGGATCATCAGTGTTAGAGCTAAAATTAGCATGTTTAAAGTGATTTTCATGCTTCCAGGGGCCCAAAACACAAGATTTATGGAATGGTTAAAAGTGCATGAAAATGGCCAATTTACTCACTCTGAGTTCTCAAAAAGGGTTTCTTCACCCCGGGAAGTTAATTAAATACCATTTGGAGGCATTTAATGTTCCAGCAAAAACGGCTGATTTTCGACAAAAGAGATAACACCCCCCCATTACGTCATGCTTCAGAAATGTGGAAAATGGTCCGTTTTCGAATGTTTTATTTTTGAACGTCAGTTCACATTTGTAGGTGGATCATCAGTGTTAGAGCTAAAATTAGCATGTTTAAAGTGATTTTCATGCTTCCAGGGGCTCGGGAAGTTAATTAAATACCATTTGGAGGCATTTAATGTTCGAGCAAAAACGGCTGATTTTCGACAAAAGAGATAACACCCCCCCATTACGTCATGCTTCAGAAATGTGGAAAATGGTCCGTTTTCAAATGTTTTATTTTTGAATGTCAGTTCACATTTGTAGGTGGATCATCAGTGTTAGAGCTAAAATTAGCATGTTTAAAGTGATTTTCATGCTTCCAGGGGCTCGGGAAGTTAATTAAATACCATTTGGAGGCATTTAATGTTCGAGCAAAAACGGCTGATTTTCGACAAAAGAGATAACACCCCCCCATTACGTCATGCTTCAGAAATGTGGAAAATGGTCCGTTTTCAAATGTTTTATTTTTGAACGTCAGTTCACATTTGTAGGTGGATCATCAGTGTTAGAGCTAAAATAAGCATGTTTAAAGTGATTTTCATGCTTCCAGGGGCCCAAAACACAAGATTTATGGAATGGTTAAAAGTGCATGAAAATGGCCAATTTACTCACTCTGAGTTCTCAAAAAGGGTATCTTCACCCCGGGAAGTTAATTAAATACCATTTGGAGGCATTTAATGTTCGAGCAAAAACGGCAGATTTTCGACAAAAGAGATAACACCCCCCCCATTACGTCATGCTTCAGAAATGTGGAAAATGGTCCGTTTTCAAATGTTTTATTTTTGAACGTCAGTTCACATTTGTAGGTGGATCATCAGTGTTAGAGCTAAAATTAGCATGTTTAAAGTGATTTTCATGCTTCCAGGGGCTCGGGAAGTTAATTAAATACCATTTGGAGGCATTTAATGTTCGAGCAAAAACGGCTGATTTTCGACAACAGAGATAACAACCCCCCATTACGCCATGCTTCAGAAATGTGGAAAATGGTCCGTTTTCAAATGTTTTATTTTTGAACGTCAGTTCACATTTGTAGGTGGATCATCAGTGTTAGAGCTAAAATTAGCATGTTTAAAGTGATTTTCATGTTTCCTGGGGCCCTTAACACAATATTTATGGAATGGTTAAAAGTGCATGAAAACGGCCAATTTACTCACTCTGAGTTCTCAAAAAGGGTTTCTTCACCCCGGGAAGTTAATTAAATACCATTTGGAGGCATTTAATGTTCCAGCAAAAACGGCTGATTTTCGACAAAAGAGATAACACCCCCCCATTACGTCATGCTTCAGAAATGTGGAAAATGGTCCGTTTTCAAATGTTTTATTTTTGAGCGTCAGTTCACATTTGTAGGTGGATCATCAGTGTTAGAGCTAAAATTAGCATGTTTAAAGTGATTTTCATGCTTCCAGGGGCCCAAAACACAAGATTTATGGAATGGTTAAAAGTGCATGAAAATGGCCAATTTACTCACTCTGAGTTCTCAAAAAGGGTTTCTTCACCCCGGGAAGTTAATTAATACCATTTGGAGGCATTTAATGTTTGAGCAAAAACGGCTGATTTTCGACAAAAGAGATAACACCCCCCCATTACGTCATGCTTCAGAAATGTGGAAAATGGTCCGTTTTCAAATGTTTTATTTTTGAACGTCAGTTCACATTTGTAGGTGGATCATCAGTGTTAGAGCTAAAATTAGCATGTTTAAAGTGATTTTCATGCTTCCAGGGGCTCGGGAAGTGAAATAAATACCATTTGGAGGCATTTAATGTTCGAGCAAAAACGGCTGATTTTCGACAAAAGAGATAACACCCCCCCATTACGTCATGCTTCAGAAATGTGGAAAATGGTCCGTTTTCAAATGTTTTATTTTTGAACGTCAGTTCACATTTGTAGGTGGATCATCAGTGTTAGAGCTAAAATTAGCATGTTTAAAGTGATTTTCATGCTTCCAGGGGCCCAAAACACAAGATTTATGGAATGGTTAAAAGTGCATGAAAATGGCCAATTTACTCACTCTGAGTTCTCAAAAAGGGTTTCTTCACCCCGGGAAGTTAATTAAATACCATTTGGAGGCATTTAATGTTCCAGCAAAAACGGCTGATTTTCGACAAAAGAGATAACACCCCCCCATTACGTCATGCTTCAGAAATGTGGAAAATTGTCCGTTTTCAAATGTTTTATTTTTGAACGTCAGCTCACATTGTAGGTGGATCATCAGTGTTAGAGCTAAAATTAGCATGTTTAAAGTGATTTTCATGCTTCCAGGGGCCCAAAACACAAGATTTATGGAATGGTAAAAGTGCATGAAAATGGCCAATTTACTCACTCTGAGTTCTCAAAAAGGGTTTCTTCACCCCGGGAAGTTAATTAAATACCATTTGGAGGCATTTAATGTTCGAGCAAAAACGGCTGATTTTCGACAAAAGAGATAACACCCCCCCATTACGTCATGCTTCAGAAATGTGGAAAATGGTCCGTTTTCAAATGTTTTATTTTTGAACGTCAGTTCACATTTGTAGGTGGATCATCAGTGTTAGAGCTAAAATTAGCATGTTTAAAGTGATTTTCATGCTTCCAGGGGCCCAAAACACAAGATTTATGGAATGGTTAAAAGTGCATGAAAATGGCCAATTTACTCACTCTGAGTTCTCAAAAAGGGTTTCTTCACCCCGGGAAGTTAATTAAATACCATTTGGAGGCATTTAATGTTCGAGCAAAAACGGCTGATTTTCGACAAAAGAGATAACACCCCCCCATTACGTCATGCTTCAGAAATGTGGAAAATGGTCCGTTTTCAAATGTTTTATTTTTGAACGTCAGTTCACATTTGTAGGTGGATCATCAGTGTTAGAGCTAAAATTAGCATGTTTAAAGTGATTTTCATGCTTCCAGGGGCCCAAAACACAAGATTTATGGAATGGTTAAAAGTGCATGAAAATGGCCAATTTACTCACTCTGAGTTCTCAAAAAGGGTTTCTTCACCCCGGGAAGTTAAGTAAATACCATTTGGAGGCATTTAATGTTCCAGCAAAAACGGCTGAATTTCGACAAAAGAGATAACACCCCCCCATTACGTCATGCTTCAGAAATGTGGAAAATGGTCCGTTTTCAAATGTTTTATTTTTGAACGTCAGTTCACATTTGTAGGTGGATCATCAGTGTTAGAGCTAAAATTAGCATGTTTAAAGTGATTTTCATGCTTCCAGGGGCTCGGGAAGTTAATTAAATACCATTTGGAGGCATTTAATGTTCGAGCAAAAACGGCTGATTTTCGACAAAAGAGATAACACCCCCCATTACGTCATGCTTCAGAAATGTGGAAAATGGTCCGTTTTCAAATGTTTTATTTTTGAACGTCAGTTCACATTTGTAGGTGGATCATCAGTGTTAGAGCTAAAATTAGCATGTTAAAGTGATTTTCATGCTTCCAGGGGCTCGGGAAGTTAATTAAATACCATTTGGAGGCATTTAATGTTCGAGCAAAAACGGCTGATTTTCGACAAAAGAGATAACACCCCCCCATTACGTCATGCTTCAGAAATGTGGAAAATGGTCCGTTTTCAAATGTTTTATTTTTGAACGTCAGTTCACATTTGTAGGTGGATCATCAGTGTTAGAGCTAAAATTAGCATGTTTAAAGTGATTTCATGCTTCCAGGGGCCCAAAACACAAGATTTATGGAATGGTTAAAAGTGCATGAAAATGGCCAATTTACTCACTCTGAGTTCTCAAAAAGGGTTTCTTCACCCCGGGAAGTTAATTAAATACCATTTGGAGGCATTTAATGTTCGAGCAAAAACGGCTGATTTTCGACAAAAGAGATAACACCCCCCATTACGTCATGCTTCAGAAATGTGGAAAATGGTCCGTTTTCAAATGTTTTATTTTTGAACGTCAGTTCACATTTGTAGGTGGATCATCAGTGTTAGAGCTAAAATTAGCATGTTTAAAGTGATTTTCATGCTTCCAGGGGCTCGGGAAGTTAATTAAATACCATTTGGAGGCATTTAATGTTCGAGCAAAAATGGCTGATTTTCGACAAAAGAGATAACACCCCCCCATTACGTCATGCTTCAGAAATGTGGAAAATGGTCCGTTTTCAAATGTTTTATTTTTGAACGTCAGTTCACATTTGTAGGGGGATCATCAGTGTTAGAGCTAAAATTAGCATGTTTAAAGTGATTTTCATGCTTCCAGGGGCCCAAAACACAAGATTTATGGAATGGTTAAAAGTGCATGAAAATGGCCAATTTACTCACTCTGAGTTCTCAACAAGGGTTTCTTCACCCAGGGAAGTTAATTAAATACCATTTGGAGGCATTTAATGTTCGAGCAAAAACGGCTGATTTTCGACAAAAGAGATAACACCCCCCATTACGTCATGCTTCAGAAATGTGGAAAATGGTCCGTTTTCAAATGTTTTATTTTTGAACGTCAGTTCACATTTGTAGGTGGATCATCAGTGTTAGAGCTAAAATTAGCATGTTTAAAGTGATTTTCATGCTTCCAGGGGCCCAAAACACAAGATTTATGGAATGGTTAAAAGTGCATGAAAATGGCCAATTTACTCACTCTGAGTTCTCAAAAAGGGTTTCTTCACCCCGGGAAGTTAATTAAATACCATTTGGAGGCATTTAATGTTCGAGCAAAAACGGCTGATTTTCGACAAAAGAGATAACACCCCACCATTACGTCATGCTTCAGAAATGTGGAAAATGGTCCGTTTTCAAATGTTTTATTTTTGAACGTCAGTTCACATTTGTAGGTGGATCATCAGTGTTAGAGCTAAAATTAGCATGTTTAAAGTGATTTTCATGCTTCCAGGGGCTCGGGAAGTTAATTAAATACCATTTGGAGGCATTTAATGTTCGAGCAAAAACGGCTGATTTTCGACAAAAGCGATTAACACCCCCCCATTACGTCCATGCTGCTTCAGAAATGTGTAAAATGGTCCATTTTCAAATGTTTTATTTTTGAACGTCAGTTCACATTTGTAGGTGGATCATCAGTGTTAGAGCTAAAATTAGCATGTTTAAAGTGATTTTCATGCTTCCAGGGGCTCGGGAAGTTAATTAAATACCATTTGGAGGCATTTATTGTTCGAGCAAAAACGGCTGATTTTCGACAAAAGAGATAACACCCCCCCATTACGTCATGCTTCAGAAATGTGGAAAATGGTCCGTTTTCAAATGTTTTATTTTTGAACGTCAGTTCACATTTGTAGGTGGATCATCAGTGTTAGAGCTAAAATTACCATGTTTAAAGTGATTTTCATGCTTCCAGGGGCTCGGGAAGTTAATTAAATACCATTTGGAGGCATTTAATGTTCGAGCAAAAACGGCTGATTTTCGACAAAAGAGATAACACCCCCCCATTACGTCATGCTTCAGAAATGTGGAAAATGGTCCGTTTGCAAATGTTTTATTTTTGCACGTCAGTTCACATTTGTAGGTGGATCATCAGTGTTAGAGCTAAAATTAGCATGTTTAAAGTGATTTTCATGCTTCCAGGGGCCCAAAACACAAGATTTATGGAATGGTTAAAAGTGCATGAAAATGGCCAATTTACTCACTCTGAGTTCTCAAAAAGGGTTTCTTCTCCCCGGGAAGTTAATTAAATACCATTTGGAGGCATTTAATGTTCCAGCAAAAACGGCTGAATTTCGACAAAAGAGATAACACCCCCCATTACGTCATGCTTCAGAAATGTGGAAAATGGTCCGTTTTCAAATGTTTTATTTTTGAACGTCAGTTCACATTTGTAGGTGGATCATCAGTGTTAGAGCTAAAATTAGCATGTTTAAAGTGATTTTCATGCTTCCAGGGGCTCGGGAAGTTAATTAAATACCATTTGGAGGCATTTAATGTTCGAGCAAAAACGGCTGATTTTCGACAAAAGAGATAACACCCCCCCATTACGTCATGCTTCAGAAATGTGGAAAATGGTCCGTTTTCAAATGTTTTATTTTTGAACGTCAGTTCACATTTGTAGGTGGATCATCAGTGTTAGAGCTAAAATTAGCATGTTTAAAGTGATTTTCATGCTTCCAGGGGCTCGGGAAGTTAATTAAATACCATTTGGAGGCATTTAATGTTCGAGTAAAAACGGCTGATTTTCGACAAAAGAGATAACACCCCCCCCATTACGTCATGCTTCAGAAATGTGGAAAATGGTCCGTTTTCAAATGTTTTATTTTTGAACGTCAGTTCACATTTGTAGGTGGATCATCAGTGTTAGAGCTAAAATTAGCATGTTTAAAGTGATTTTCATGCTTCCAGGGGCTCGGGAAGTTAATTAAATACCATTTGGAGGCATTTAATGTTCGAGCAAAAACGGCTGATTTTCGACAAAAGAGATAACACCCCCCCATTACGTCATGCTTCAGAAATGTGGAAAATGGTCCGTTTTCAAATGTTTTATTTTTGAACGTCAGTTCACATTTGTAGGTGGATCATCAGTGTTAGAGCTAAAATTAGCATGTTTAAAGTGATTTTCATGCTTCCAGGGGCTCGGGAAGTTAATTAAATACCATTTGGAGGCATTTAATGTTCGAGCAAAAACGGCTGATTTTCGACAAAAGAGATAACACCCCCCCCATTACGTCATGCTTCAGAAATGTGGAAAATGGTCCGTTTTCAAATGTTTTATTTTTGAACGTCAGTTCACATTTGTAGGTGGATCATCAGTGTTCGAGCTAAAATTAGCATGTTTAAAGTGATTTTCATGCTTCCAGGGGCTCGGGAAGTTAATTAAATACCATTTGGAGGCATTTAATGATCGAGCAAAAACGGCTGATTTTCGACAAAAGAGATAACACCCCCCCATTACGTCATGCTTTCGAAATGTGGAAAATGGTCCGTTTTCAAATGTTTTATTTTTGAACGTCAGTTCACATTTGTAGGTGGATCATCAGTGTTAGAGCTAAAATTAGCATGTTTAAAGTGATTTTCATGCTTTCAGGGGCTCGGGAAGTTAATTAAATACCATTTGGAGGCATTTAATGTTCGAGCAAAAACGGCTGATTTTCGACAAAAGAGATAACACCCCCCCATTACGTCATGCTTCAGAAATGTGGAAAATGGTCCGTTTTCAAATGTTTTATTTTTGAACGTCAGTTCACATTTGTAGGTGGATCATCAGTGTTAGAGCTAAAATTAGCATGTTTAAAGTGATTTTCATGCTTCCAGGGGCCCAAAACACAAGATTTATGGAATGGTTAAAAGTGCATGAAAATGGCCAATTTACTCACTCTGAGTTCTCAAAAAGGGTTTCTTCACCCCGGGAAGTTAATTAAATACCATTTGGAGGCATTTAATGTTCCAGCAAAAACGGCTGATTTTCGACAAAAGAGATAACACCCCCCCATTACGTCATGCTTCAGAAATGTGGAAAATGGTCCGTTTTCGAATGTTTTATTTTTGAACGTCAGTTCACATTTGTAGGTGGATCATCAGTGTTAGAGCTAAAATTAGCATGTTTAAAGTGATTTTCATGCTTCCAGGGGCTCGGGAAGTTAATTAAATACCATTTGGAGGCATTTAATGTTCGAGCAAAAACGGCTGATTTTCGACAAAAGAGATAACACCCCCCCATTACGTCATGCTTCAGAAATGTGGAAAATGGTCCGTTTTCAAATGTTTTATTTTTGAACGTCAGTTCACATTTGTAGGTGGATCATCAGTGTTAGAGCTACAATTAGCATGTTTAAAGTGATTTTCATGCTTCCAGGGGCCCAAAACACAAGATTTATGGAATGGTTAAAAGTGCATGAAAATGGCCAATTTACTCACGCTGAGTTCTCAAAAAGGGTTTCTTCACCCCGGGAAGTTAATTAAATACCATTTGGAGGCATTTAATGTTCGAGCAAAAACGGCTGATTTTCGACAAAAGAGATAACACCCCCCCATTACGTCATGCTTCAGAAATGTGGAAAATGGTCCGTTTTCAAATGTTTTATTTTTGAACGTCAGTTCACATTTGTAGGTGGATCATCAGTGTTAGAGCTAAAATTAGCATGTTTAAAGTGATTTTCATGCTTCCAGGGGCTCGGGAAGTTAATTAAATACCATTTGGAGGCATTTAATGTTCGAGCAAAAACGGCTGATTTTCGACAAAAGAGATAACACCCCCCCATTACGTCATGCTTCAGAAATGTGGAAAATGGTCCGTTTTCAAATGTTTTATTTTTGAACGTCAGTTCACATTTGTAGGTGGATCATCAGTGTTAGAGCTAAAATTAGCATGTTTAAAGTGATTTTCATGCTTCCAGGGGCTCGGGAAGTTAATTAAATACCATTTGGAGGCATTTAATGTTCGAGCAAAAACGGCTGATTTTCGACAAAAGAGATAACACCCCCCCATTACGTCATGCTTCAGAAATGTGGAAAATGGTCCGTTTTCAAATGTTTTATTTTTGAACGTCAGTTCACATTTGTAGGTGGATCATCAGTGTTAGAGCTAAAATTAGCATGTTTAAAGTGATTTTCATGCTTCCAGGGGCCCAAAACACAAGATTTATGGAATGGTTAAAAGTGCATGAAAATGGCCAATTTACTCACTCTGAGTTCTCAAAAAGGGTTTCTTCACCCCGGGAAGTTAATTAAATACCATTTGGAGGCATTTAATGTTCGAGCAAAAACGGCTGATTTTCGACAAAAGAGATAACACCCCCCCATTACGTCATGCTTCAGAAATGTGGAAAATGGTCCGTTTTCAAATGTTTTATTTTTGAACGTCAGTTCACATTTGTAGGTGGATCATCAGTGTTAGAGCTAAAATTAGCATGTTTAAAGTGATTTTCATGCTTCCACGGGCTCGGGAAGTTAATTAAATACCATTTGGAGGCATTTAATGTTCGAGCAAAAATGGCTGATTTTCGACAAAAGAGATAACACCCCCCCATTACGTCATGCTTCAGAAATGTGGAAAATGGTCCGTTTTCAAATGTTTTATTTTTGAACGTCAGTTCACATTTGTAGGTGGATCATCAGTGTTAGAGCTAAAATTAGCATGTTTAAAGTGATTTTCATGCTTCCAGGGGCCCAAAACACAAGATTTATGGAATGGTTAAAAGTGCATGAAAATGGCCAATTTACTCACTCTGAGTTCTCAAAAAGGGTTTCTTCACCCAGGGAAGTTAATTAAATACCATTTGGAGGCATTTAATGTTCGAGCAAAAACGGCTGATTTTCGACAAAAGAGATAACACCCCCCCATTACGTCATGCTTCAGAAATGTGGAAAATGGTCCGTTTTCAAATGTTTTATTTTTGAACGTCAGTTCACATTTGTAGGTGGATCATCAGTGTTAGAGCTAAAATTAGCATGTTTAAAGTGATTTTCATGCTTCCAGGGGCTCGGGAAGTTAATTAAATACCATTTGGAGGCATTTAATGTTCGAGCAAAAACGGCTGATTTTCGACAAAAGAGATAACACCCCCCCATTACGTCATGCTTCAGAAATGTGAAAAATGGTCCGTTTTCAAATGTTTTATTTTTGAACGTCAGTTCACATTTGTAGGTGGATCATCAGTGTTAGAGCTAAAATTAGCATGTTTAAAGTGATTTTCATGCTTCCAGGGGCTCGGGAAGTTAATTAAATACCATTTGGAGGCATTTAATGTTCGAGTAAAAACGGCTGATTTTCGACAAAAGAGATAACACCCCCCCCATTACGTCATGCTTCAGAAATGTGGAAAATGGTCCGTTTTCAAATGTTTTATTTTTGAACGTCAGTTCACATTTGTAGGTGGATCATCAGTGTTAGAGCTAAAATTAGCATGTTTAAAGTGATTTTCATGCTTCCAGGGGCTCGGGAAGTTAATTAAATACCATTTGGAGGCATTTAATGTTCGAGCAAAAACGGCTGATTTTCGACAAAAGAGATAACACCCCCCCATTACGTCATGCTTCAGAAATGTGGAAAATGGTCCGTTTTCAAATGTTTTATTTTTGAACGTCAGTTCACATTTGTAGGTGGATCATCAGTGTTAGAGCTAAAATTAGCATGTTTAAAGTGATTTTCATGCTTCCAGGGGCTCGGGAAGTTAATTAAATACCATTTGGAGGCATTTAATGTTCGAGCAAAAACGGCTGATTTTCGACAAAAGAGATAACACCCCCCCCATTACGTCATGCTTCAGAAATGTGGAAAATGGTCCGTTTTCAAATGTTTTATTTTTGAACGTCAGTTCACATTTGTAGGTGGATCATCAGTGTTCGAGCTAAAATTAGCATGTTTAAAGTGATTTTCATGCTTCCAGGGGCTCGGGAAGTTAATTAAATACCATTTGGAGGCATTTAATGTTCGAGCAAAAACGGCTGATTTTCGACAAAAGAGATAACACCCCCCCATTACGTCATGCTTTCGAAATGTGGAAAATGGTCCGTTTTCAAATGTTTTATTTTTGAACGTCAGTTCACATTTGTAGGTGGATCATCAGTGTTAGAGCTAAAATTAGCATGTTTAAAGTGATTTTCATGCTTTCAGGGGCTCGGGAAGTTAATTAAATACCATTTAGAGGCATTTAATGTTCGAGCAAAAACGGCTGATTTTCGACAAAAGAGATAACACCCCCCCATTACGTCATGCTTCAGAAATGTGGAAAATGGTCCGTTTTCAAATGTTTTATTTTTGAACGTCAGTTCACATTTGTAGGTGGATCATCAGTGTTAGAGCTAAAATTAGCATGTTTAAAGTGATTTTCATGCTTCCAGGGGCCCAAAACACAAGATTTATGGAATGGTTAAAAGTGCATGAAAATGGCCAATTTACTCACTCTGAGTTCTCAAAAAGGGTTTCTTCACCCCGGGAAGTTAATTAAATACCATTTGGAGGCATTTAATGTTCCAGCAAAAACGGCTGATTTTCGACAAAAGAGATAACACCCCCCCATTACGTCATGCTTCAGAAATGTGGAAAATGGTCCGTTTTCGAATGTTTTATTTTTGAACGTCAGTTCACATTTGTAGGTGGATCATCAGTGTTAGAGCTAAAATTAGCATGTTTAAAGTGATTTTCATGCTTCCAGGGGCTCGGGAAGTTAATTAAATACCATTTGGAGGCATTTAATGTTCGAGCAAAAACGGCTGATTTTCGACAAAAGAGATAACACCCCCCCATTACGTCATGCTTCAGAAATGTGGAAAATGGTCCGTTTTCAAATGTTTTATTTTTGAACGTCAGTTCACATTTGTAGGTGGATCATCAGTGTTAGAGCTAAAATTAGCATGTTTAAAGTGATTTTCATGCTTCCAGGGGCTCGGGAAGTTAATTAAATACCATTTGGAGGCATTTAATGTTCGAGCAAAAACGGCTGATTTTCGACAAAAGAGATAACACCCCCCCATTACGTCATGCTTCAGAAATGTGGAAAATGGTCCGTTTTCAAATGTTTTATTTTTGAACGTCAGTTCACATTTGTAGGTGGATCATCAGTGTTAGAGCTAAAATTAGCATGTTTAAAGTGATTTTCATGCTTCCAGGGGCTCGGGAAGTTAATTAAATACCATTTGGAGGCATTTAATGTTCGAGCAAAAACGGCTGATTTTCGACAAAAGAGATAACACCCCCCCATTACGTCATGCTTCAGAAATGTGGAAAATGGTCCGTTTTCAAATGTTTTATTTTTGAACGTCAGTTCACATTTGTAGGTGGATCATCAGTGTTAGAGCTAAAATTAGCATGTTTAAAGTGATTTTCATGCTTCCAGGGGCCCAAAACACAAGATTTATGGAATGGTTAAAAGTGCATGAAAATGGCCAATTTACTCACTCTGAGTTCTCAAAAAGGGTTTCTTCACCTCGGGAAGTTAATTAAATACCATTTGGAGGCATTTAATGTTCGAGCAAAAACGGCTGATTTTCGACAAAAGAGATAACACCCCCCCATTACGTCATGCTTCAGAAATGTGGAAAATGGTCCGTTTTCAAATGTTTTATTTTTGAACGTCAGTTCACATTTGTAGGTGGATCATCAGTGTTAGAGCTAAAATTAGCATGTTTAAAGTGATTTTCATGCTTCCAGGGGCTCGGGAAGTTAATTAAATACCATTTGGAGGCATTTAATGTTCGAGCAAAAACGGCTGATTTTCGACAAAAGAGATAACACCCCCCCATTACGTCATGCTTCAGAAATGTGGAAAATGGTCCGTTTTCAAATGTTTTATTTTTGAACGTCAGTTCACATTTGTAGGTGGATCATCAGTGTTAGAGCTAAAATTAGCATGTTTAAAGTGATTTTCATGCTTCCAGGGGCTCGGGAAGTTAATTAAATACCATTTGGAGGCATTTAATGTTCGAGCAAAAACGGCTGATTTTCGACAAAAGAGATAACACCCCCCATTACGTCATGCTTCAGAAATGTGGAAAATGGTCCGTTTTCAAATGTTTTATTTTTGAACGTCAGTTCACATTTGTAGGTGGATCATCAGTGTTAGAGCTAAAATTAGCATGTTTAAAGTGATTTTCATGCTTCCAGGGGCCCAAAACACAAGATTTATGGAATGGTTAAAAGTGCATGAAAATGGCCAATTTACTCACTCTGAGTTCTCAAAAAGGGTTTCTTCACCCCGGGAATTTAATTAAATACCATTTGGAGGCATTTAATGTTCGAGCAAAAACGGCTGATTTTCGACAAAAGAGATAACACCCCCCCATTACGTCATGCTTCAGAAATGTGGAAAATGGTCCGTTTTCAAATGTTTTATTTTTGAACGTCAGTTCACATTTGTAGGTGGATCATCAGTGTTAGAGCTAAAATTAGCATGTTTAAAGTGATTTTCATGCTTCCAGGGGCTCGGGAAGTTAATTAAATACCATTTGGAGGCATTTAATGTTCGAGCAAAAATGGCTGATTTTCGACAAAAGAGATAACACCCCCCCATTACGTCATGCTTCAGAAATGTGGAAAATGGTCCGTTTTCAAATGTTTTATTTTTGAACGTCAGTTCACATTTGTAGGTGGATCATCAGTGTTAGAGCTAAAATTAGCATGTTTAAAGTGATTTTCATGCTTCCAGGGGCCCAAAACACAAGATTTATGGAATGGTTAAAAGTGCATGAAAATGGCCAATTTACTCACTCTGAGTTCTCAAAAAGGGTTTCTTCACCCAGGGAAGTTAATTAAATACCATTTGGAGGCATTTAATGTTCGAGCAAAAACGGCTGATTTTCGACAAAAGAGATAACACCCCCCCATTACGTCATGCTTCAGAAATGTGGAAAATGGTCCGTTTTCAAATGTTTTATTTTTGAACGTCAGTTCACATTTGTAGGTGGATCATCAGTGTTAGAGCTAAAATTAGCATGTTTAAAGTGATTTTCATGCTTCCAGGGGCTCGGGAAGTTAATTAAATACCATTTGGAGGCATTTAATGTTCGAGCAAAAACGGCTGATTTTCGACAAAAGAGATAACACCCCCCCATTACGTCATGCTTCAGAAATGTGAAAAATGGTCCGTTTTCAAATGTTTTATTTTTGAACGTCAGTTCACATTTGTAGGTGGATCATCAGTGTTAGAGCTAAAATTAGCATGTTTAAAGTGATTTTCATGCTTCCAGGGGCTCGGGAAGTTAATTAAATACCATTTGGAGGCATTTAATGTTCGAGTAAAAACGGCTGATTTTCGACAAAAGAGATAACACCCCCCCCATTACGTCATGCTTCAGAAATGTGGAAAATGGTCCGTTTTCAAATGTTTTATTTTTGAACGTCAGTTCACATTTGTAGGTGGATCATCAGTGTTAGAGCTAAAATTAGCATGTTTAAAGTGATTTTCATGCTTCCAGGGGCTCGGGAAGTTAATTAAATACCATTTGGAGGCATTTAATGTTCGAGCAAAAACGGCTGATTTTCGACAAAAGAGATAACACCCCCCCATTACGTCATGCTTCAGAAATGTGGAAAATGGTCCGTTTTCAAATGTTTTATTTTTGAACGTCAGTTCACATTTGTAGGTGGATCATCAGTGTTAGAGCTAAAATTAGCATGTTTAAAGTGATTTTCATGCTTCCAGGGGCTCGGGAAGTTAATTAAATACCATTTGGAGGCATTTAATGTTCGAGCAAAAACGGCTGATTTTCGACAAAAGAGATAACACCCCCCCCATTACGTCATGCTTCAGAAATGTGGAAAATGGTCCGTTTTCAAATGTTTTATTTTTGAACGTCAGTTCACATTTGTAGGTGGATCATCAGTGTTCGAGCTAAAATTAGCATGTTTAAAGTGATTTTCATGCTTCCAGGGGCTCGGGAAGTTAATTAAATACCATTTGGAGGCATTTAATGTTCGAGCAAAAACGGCTGATTTTCGACAAAAGAGATAACACCCCCCCATTACGTCATGCTTTCGAAATGTGGAAAATGGTCCGTTTTCAAATGTTTTATTTTTGAACGTCAGTTCACATTTGTAGGTGGATCATCAGTGTTAGAGCTAAAATTAGCATGTTTAAAGTGATTTTCATGCTTTCAGGGGCTCGGGAAGTTAATTAAATACCATTTAGAGGCATTTAATGTTCGAGCAAAAACGGCTGATTTTCGACAAAAGAGATAACACCCCCCCATTACGTCATGCTTCAGAAATGTGGAAAATGGTCCGTTTTCAAATGTTTTATTTTTGAACGTCAGTTCACATTTGTAGGTGGATCATCAGTGTTAGAGCTAAAATTAGCATGTTTAAAGTGATTTTCATGCTTCCAGGGGCCCAAAACACAAGATTTATGGAATGGTTAAAAGTGCATGAAAATGGCCAATTTACTCACTCTGAGTTCTCAAAAAGGGTTTCTTCACCCCGGGAAGTTAATTAAATACCATTTGGAGGCATTTAATGTTCCAGCAAAAACGGCTGATTTTCGACAAAAGAGATAACACCCCCCCATTACGTCATGCTTCAGAAATGTGGAAAATGGTCCGTTTTCGAATGTTTTATTTTTGAACGTCAGTTCACATTTGTAGGTGGATCATCAGTGTTAGAGCTAAAATTAGCATGTTTAAAGTGATTTTCATGCTTCCAGGGGCTCGGGAAGTTAATTAAATACCATTTGGAGGCATTTAATGTTCGAGCAAAAACGGCTGATTTTCGACAAAAGAGATAACACCCCCCCATTACGTCATGCTTCAGAAATGTGGAAAATGGTCCGTTTTCAAATGTTTTATTTTTGAACGTCAGTTCACATTTGTAGGTGGATCATCAGTGTTAGAGCTAAAATTAGCATGTTTAAAGTGATTTTCATGCTTCCAGGGGCTCGGGAAGTTAATTAAATACCATTTGGAGGCATTTAATGTTCGAGCAAAAACGGCTGATTTTCGACAAAAGAGATAACACCCCCCCATTACGTCATGCTTCAGAAATGTGGAAAATGGTCCGTTTTCAAATGTTTTATTTTTGAACGTCAGTTCACATTTGTAGGTGGATCATCAGTGTTAGAGCTAAAATTAGCATGTTTAAAGTGATTTTCATGCTTCCAGGGGCTCGGGAAGTTAATTAAATACCATTTGGAGGCATTTAATGTTCGAGCAAAAACGGCTGATTTTCGACAAAAGAGATAACACCCCCCCATTACGTCATGCTTCAGAAATGTGGAAAATGGTCCGTTTTCAAATGTTTTATTTTTGAACGTCAGTTCACATTTGTAGGTGGATCATCAGTGTTAGAGCTAAAATTAGCATGTTTAAAGTGATTTTCATGCTTCCAGGGGCCCAAAACACAAGATTTATGGAATGGTTAAAAGTGCATGAAAATGGCCAATTTACTCACTCTGAGTTCTCAAAAAGGGTTTCTTCACCTCGGGAAGTTAATTAAATACCATTTGGAGGCATTTAATGTTCGAGCAAAAACGGCTGATTTTCGACAAAAGAGATAACACCCCCCCATTACGTCATGCTTCAGAAATGTGGAAAATGGTCCGTTTTCAAATGTTTTATTTTTGAACGTCAGTTCACATTTGTAGGTGGATCATCAGTGTTAGAGCTAAAATTAGCATGTTTAAAGTGATTTTCATGCTTCCAGGGGCTCGGGAAGTTAATTAAATACCATTTGGAGGCATTTAATGTTCGAGCAAAAACGGCTGATTTTCGACAAAAGAGATAACACCCCCCCATTACGTCATGCTTCAGAAATGTGGAAAATGGTCCGTTTTCAAATGTTTTATTTTTGAACGTCAGTTCACATTTGTAGGTGGATCATCAGTGTTAGAGCTAAAATTAGCATGTTTAAAGTGATTTTCATGCTTCCAGGGGCTCGGGAAGTTAATTAAATACCATTTGGAGGCATTTAATGTTCGAGCAAAAACGGCTGATTTTCGACAAAAGAGATAACACCCCCCATTACGTCATGCTTCAGAAATGTGGAAAATGGTCCGTTTTCAAATGTTTTATTTTTGAACGTCAGTTCACATTTGTAGGTGGATCATCAGTGTTAGAGCTAAAATTAGCATGTTTAAAGTGATTTTCATGCTTCCAGGGGCCCAAAACACAAGATTTATGGAATGGTTAAAAGTGCATGAAAATGGCCAATTTACTCACTCTGAGTTCTCAAAAAGGGTTTCTTCACCCCGGGAAGTTAATTAAATACCATTTGGAGGCATTTAATGTTCGAGCAAAAACGGCTGATTTTCGACAAAAGAGATAACACCCCCCCATTACGTCATGCTTCAGAAATGTGGAAAATGGTCCGTTTTCAAATGTTTTATTTTTGAACGTCAGTTCACATTTGTAGGTGGATCATCAGTGTTAGAGCTAAAATTAGCATGTTTAAAGTGATTTTCATGCTTCCAGGGGCTCGGGAAGTTAATTAAATACCATTTGGAGGCATTTAATGTTCGAGCAAAAATGGCTGATTTTCGACAAAAGAGATAACACCCCCCCATTACGTCATGCTTCAGAAATGTGGAAAATGGTCCGTTTTCAAATGTTTTATTTTTGAACGTCAGTTCACATTTGTAGGTGGATCATCAGTGTTAGAGCTAAAATTAGCATGTTTAAAGTGATTTTCATGCTTCCAGGGGCCCAAAACACAAGATTTATGGAATGGTTAAAAGTGCATGAAAATGGCCAATTTACTCACTCTGAGTTCTCAAAAAGGGTTTCTTCACCCAGGGAAGTTAATTAAATACCATTTGGAGGCATTTAATGTTCGAGCAAAAACGGCTGATTTTCGACAAAAGAGATAACACCCCCCCATTACGTCATGCTTCAGAAATGTGGAAAATGGTCCGTTTTCAAATGTTTTATTTTTGAACGTCAGTTCACATTTGTAGGTGGATCATCAGTGTTAGAGCTAAAATTAGCATGTTTAAAGTGATTTTCATGCTTCCAGGGGCCCAAAACACAAGATTTATGGAATGGTTAAAAGTGCATGAAAATGGCCAATTTACTCACTCTGAGTTCTCAAAAAGGGTTTCTTCACCCCGGGAAGTTAATTAAATACAATTTGGAGGCATTTAATGTTCGAGCAAAAACGGCTGATTTTCGACAAAAGAGATAACACCCCACCATTACGTCATGCTTCAGAAATGTGGAAAATGGTCCGTTTTCAAATGTTTTATTTTTGAACGTCAGTTCACATTTGTAGGTGGATCATCAGTGTTAGAGCTAAAATTAGCATGTTTAAAGTGATTTTCATGCTTCCAGGGGCTCGGGAAGTTAATTAAATACCATTTGGAGGCATTTAATGTTCGAGCAAAAACGGCTGATTTTCGACAAAAGAGATAACACCCCCCCATTACGTCATGCTTCAGAAATGTGGAAAATGGTCCATTTTCAAATGTTTTATTTTTGAACGTCAGTTCACATTTGTAGGTGGATCATCAGTGTTAGAGCTAAAATTAGCATGTTTAAAGTGATTTTCATGCTTCCAGGGGCTCGGGAAGTTAATTAAATACCATTTGGAGGCATTTAATGTTCGAGCAAAAACGGCTGATTTTCGACAAAAGAGATAACACCCCCCCATTACGTCATGCTTCAGAAATGTGGAAAATGGTCCGTTTTCAAATGTTTTATTTTTGAACGTCAGTTCACATTTGTAGGTGGATCATCAGTGTTAGAGCTAAAATTACCATGTTTAAAGTGATTTTCATGCTTCCAGGGGCTCGGGAAGTTAATTAAATACCATTTGGAGGCATTTAATGTTCGAGCAAAAACGGCTGATTTTCGACAAAAGAGATAACACCCCCCCATTACGTCATGCTTCAGAAATGTGGAAAATGGTCCGTTTGCAAATGTTTTATTTTTGCACGTCAGTTCACATTTGTAGGTGGATCATCAGTGTTAGAGCTAAAATTAGCATGTTTAAAGTGATTTTCATGCTTCCAGGGGCCCAAAACACAAGATTTATGGAATGGTTAAAAGTGCATGAAAATGGCCAATTTACTCACTCTGAGTTCTCAAAAAGGGTTTCTTCTCCCCGGGAAGTTAATTAAATACCATTTGGAGGCATTTAATGTTCCAGCAAAAACGGCTGAATTTCGACAAAAGAGATAACACCCCCCATTACGTCATGCTTCAGAAATGTGGAAAATGGTCCGTTTTCAAATGTTTTATTTTTGAACGTCAGTTCACATTTGTAGGTGGATCATCAGTGTTAGAGCTAAAATTAGCATGTTTAAAGTGATTTTCATGCTTCCAGGGGCTCGGGAAGTTAATTAAATACCATTTGGAGGCATTTAATGTTCGAGCAAAAACGGCTGATTTTCGACAAAAGAGATAACACCCCCCCATTACGTCATGCTTCAGAAATGTGGAAAATGGTCCGTTTTCAAATGTTTTATTTTTGAACGTCAGTTCACATTTGTAGGTGGATCATCAGTGTTAGAGCTAAAATTAGCATGTTTAAAGTGATTTTCATGCTTCCAGGGGCTCGGGAAGTTAATTAAATACCATTTGGAGGCATTTAATGTTCGAGCAAAAACGGCTGATTTTCGACAAAAGAGATAACACCCCCCATTACGTCATGCTTCAGAAATGTGGAAAATGGTCCGTTTTCAAATGTTTTATTTTTGAATGTCAGTTCACATTTGTAGGTGGATCATCAGTGTTAGAGCTAAAATTAGCATGTTTAAAGTGATTTTCATGCTTCCAGGGGCTCGGGAAGTTAATTAAATACCATTTGGAGGCATTTAATGTTCGAGCAAAAACGGCTGATTTTCGACAAAAGAGATAACACCCCCCCATTACGTCATGCTTCAGAAATGTGGAAAATGGTCCGTTTTCAAATGTTTTATTTTTGAACGTCAGTTCACATTTGTAGGTGGATCATCAGTGTTAGAGCTAAAATTAGCATGTTTAAAGTGATTTTCATGCTTCCAGGGGCCCAAAACACAAGATTTATGGAATGGTTAAAAGTGCATGAAAATGGCCAATTTACTCACTCTGAGTTCTCAAAAAGGGTATCTTCACCCCGGGAAGTTAATTAAATACCATTTGGAGGCATTTAATGTTCGAGCAAAAACGGCAGATTTTCGACAAAAGAGATAACACCCCCCCCATTACGTCATGCTTCAGAAATGTGGAAAATGGTCCGTTTTCAAATGTTTTATTTTTGAACGTCAGTTCACATTTGTAGGTGGATCATCAGTGTTAGAGCTAAAATTAGCATGTTTAAAGTGATTTTCATGCTTCCAGGGGCTCGGGAAGTTAATTAAATACCATTTGGAGGCATTTAATGTTCGAGCAAAAACGGCTGATTTTCGACAACAGAGATAACAACCCCCCATTACGCCATGCTTCAGAAATGTGGAAAATGGTCCGTTTTCAAATGTTTTATTTTTGAACGTCAGTTCACATTTGTAGGTGGATCATCAGTGTTAGAGCTAAAATTAGCATGTTTAAAGTGATTTTCATGTTTCCTGGGGCCCTTAACACAATATTTATGGAATGGTTAAAAGTGCATGAAAACGGCCAATTTACTCACTCTGAGTTCTCAAAAAGGGTTTCTTCACCCCGGGAAGTTAATTAAATACCATTTGGAGGCATTTAATGTTCCAGCAAAAACGGCTGATTTTCGACAAAAGAGATAACACCCCCCCATTACGTCATGCTTCAGAAATGTGGAAAATGGTCCGTTTTCAAATGTTTTATTTTTGAGCGTCAGTTCACATTTGTAGGTGGATCATCAGTGTTAGAGCTAAAATTAGCATGTTTAAAGTGATTTTCAGCTTCCAGGGGCCCAAAACACAAGATTTATGGAATGGTTAAAAGTGCATGAAAATGGCCAATTTACTCACTCTGAGTTCTCAAAAAGGGTTTCTTCACCCCGGGAAGTTAATTAAATACCATTTGGAGGCATTTAATGTTTGAGCAAAAACGGCTGATTTTCGACAAAAGAGATAACACCCCCCCATTACGTCATGCTTCAGAAATGTGGAAAATGGTCCGTTTTCAAATGTTTTGTTTTTGAACGTCAGTTCACATTTGTAGGTGGATCATCAGTGTTAGAGCTAAAATTAGCATGTTTAAAGTGATTTTCATGCTTCCAGGGGCTCGGGAAGTTAATTAAATACCATTTGGAGGCATTTAATGTTCGAGCAAAAACGGCTGATTTTCGACAAAAGAGATAACACCCCCCATTACGTCATGCTTCAGAAATGTGGAAAATGGTCCGTTTTCAAATGTTTTATTTTTGAACGTCAGTTCACATTTGTAGGTGGATCATCAGTGTTAGAGCTAAAATTAGCATGTTTAAAGTGATTTTCATGCTTCCAGGGGCTCTGGAAGTTAATTAAATACCATTTGGAGGCATTTAATGTTCGAGCAAAAACGGCTGATTTTCGACAAAAGAGATAACACCCCCCCCATTACGTCATGCTTCAGAAATGTGGAAAATGGTCCGTTTTCAAATGTTTTATTTTTGAACGTCAGTTCACATTTGTAGGTGGATCATCGGTGTTAGAGCTAAAATTAGCATGTTTAAAGTGATTTTCATGCTTCCAGGGGCCCAAAACACAAGATTTATGGAATGGTTAAAAGTGCATGAAAATGGCCAATTTACTCACTCTGAGTTCTCAAAAAGGGTTTCTTCACCCAGGGAAGTTAATTAAATACCATTTGGAGGCATTTAATGTTCGAGCAAAAACGGCTGATTTTCGACAAAAGAGATAACACCCCCCCATTACGTCATGCTTCAGAAATGTGGAAAATGGTCCGTTTTCAAATGTTTTATTTTTGAACGTCAGTTCACATTTGTAGGTGGATCATCAGTGTTAGAGCTAAAATTAGCATGTTTAAAGTGATTTTCATGCTTCCAGGGGCCCAAAACACAAGATTTATGGAATGGTTAAAAGTGCATGAAAATGGCCAATTTACTCACTCTGAGTTCTCAAAAAGGGTTTCTTCACCCCGGGAAGTTAATTAAATACAATTTGGAGGCATTTAATGTTCGAGCAAAAACGGCTGATTTTCGACAAAAGAGATAACACCCCACCATTACGTCATGCTTCAGAAATGTGGAAAATGGTCCGTTTTCAAATGTTTTATTTTTGAACGTCAGTTCACATTTGTAGGTGGATCATCAGTGTTAGAGCTAAAATTAGCATGTTTAAAGTGATTTTCATGCTTCCAGGGGCTCGGGAAGTTAATTAAATACCATTTGGAGGCATTTAATGTTCGAGCAAAAACGGCTGATTTTCGACAAAAGAGATAACACCCCCCCATTACGTCATGCTTCAGAAATGTGGAAAATGGTCCATTTTCAAATGTTTTATTTTTGAACGTCAGTTCACATTTGTAGGTGGATCATCAGTGTTAGAGCTAAAATTAGCATGTTTAAAGTGATTTTCATGCTTCCAGGGGCTCGGGAAGTTAATTAAATACCATTTGGAGGCATTTAATGTTCGAGCAAAAACGGCTGATTTTCGACAAAAGAGATAACACCCCCCCATTACGTCATGCTTCAGAAATGTGGAAAATGGTCCGTTTTCAAATGTTTTATTTTTGAACGTCAGTTCACATTTGTAGGTGGATCATCAGTGTTAGAGCTAAAATTAGCATGTTTAAAGTGATTTTCATGCTTCCAGGGGCTCGGGAAGTTAATTAAATACCATTTGGAGGCATTTAATGTTCGAGCAAAAACGGCTGATTTTCGACAAAAGAGATAACACCCCCCATTACGTCATGCTTCAGAAATGTGGAAAATGGTCCGTTTTCAAATGTTTTATTTTTGAACGTCAGTTCACATTTGTAGGTGGATCATCAGTGTTAGAGCTAAAATTAGCATGTTTAAAGTGATTTTCATGCTTCCAGGGGCCCAAAACACAAGATTTATGGAATGGTTAAAAGTGCATGAAAATGGCCAATTTACTCACTCTGAGTTCTCAAAAAGGGTTTCTTCACCCCGGGAAGTTAATTAAATACCATTTGGAGGCATTTAATGTTCGAGCAAAAACGGCTGATTTTCGACAAAAGAGATAACACCCCCCCATTACGTCATGCTTCAGAAATGTGGAAAATGGTCCGTTTTCAAATGTTTTATTTTTGAACGTCAGTTCACATTTGTAGGTGGATCATCAGTGTTAGAGCTAAAATTAGCATGTTTAAAGTGATTTTCATGCTTCCAGGGGCTCGGGAAGTTAATTAAATACCATTTGGAGGCATTTAATGTTCGAGCAAAAATGGCTGATTTTCGACAAAAGAGATAACACCCCCCCATTACGTCATGCTTCAGAAATGTGGAAAATGGTCCGTTTTCAAATGTTTTATTTTTGAACGTCAGTTCACATTTGTAGGTGGATCATCAGTGTTAGAGCTAAAATTAGCATGTTTAAAGTGATTTTCATGCTTCCAGGGGCCCAAAACACAAGATTTATGGAATGGTTAAAAGTGCATGAAAATGGCCAATTTACTCACTCTGAGTTCTCAAAAAGGGTTTCTTCACCCAGGGAAGTTAATTAAATACCATTTGGAGGCATTTAATGTTCGAGCAAAAACGGCTGATTTTCGACAAAAGAGATAACACCCCCCCATTACGTCATGCTTCAGAAATGTGGAAAATGGTCCGTTTTCAAATGTTTTATTTTTGAACGTCAGTTCACATTTGTAGGTGGATCATCAGTGTTAGAGCTAAAATTAGCATGTTTAAAGTGATTTTCATGCTTCCAGGGGCCCAAAACACAAGATTTATGGAATGGTTAAAAGTGCATGAAAATGGCCAATTTACTCACTCTGAGTTCTCAAAAAGGGTTTCTTCACCCCGGGAAGTTAATTAAATACAATTTGGAGGCATTTAATGTTCGAGCAAAAACGGCTGATTTTCGACAAATGAGATAACACCCCACCATTACGTCATGCTTCAGAAATGTGGAAAATGGTCCGTTTTCAAATGTTTTATTTTTGAACGTCAGTTCACATTTGTAGGTGGATCATCAGTGTTAGAGCTAAAATTAGCATGTTTAAAGTGATTTTCATGCTTCCAGGGGCTCGGGAAGTTAATTAAATACCATTTGGAGGCATTTAATGTTCGAGCAAAAACGGCTGATTTTCGACAAAAGAGATAACACCCCCCCATTACGTCATGCTTCAGAAATGTGGAAAATGGTCCATTTTCAAATGTTTTATTTTTGAACGTCAGTTCACATTTGTAGGTGGATCATCAGTGTTAGAGCTAAAATTAGCATGTTTAAAGTGATTTTCATGCTTCCAGGGGCTCGGGAAGTTAATTAAATACCATTTGGAGGCATTTAATGTTCGAGCAAAAACGGCTGATTTTCGACAAAAGAGATAACACCCCCCCATTACGTCATGCTTCAGAAATGTGGAAAATGGTCCGTTTTCAAATGTTTTATTTTTGAACGTCAGTTCACATTTGTAGGTGGATCATCAGTGTTAGAGCTAAAATTACCATGTTTAAAGTGATTTTCATGCTTCCAGGGGCTCGGGAAGTTAATTAAATACCATTTGGAGGCATTTAATGTTCGAGCAAAAACGGCTGATTTTCGACAAAAGAGATAACACCCCCCCATTACGTCATGCTTCAGAAATGTGGAAAATGGTCCGTTTGCAAATGTTTTATTTTTGCACGTCAGTTCACATTTGTAGGTGGATCATCAGTGTTAGAGCTAAAATTAGCATGTTTAAAGTGATTTTCATGCTTCCAGGGGCCCAAAACACAAGATTTATGGAATGGTTAAAAGTGCATGAAAATGGCCAATTTACTCACTCTGAGTTCTCAAAAAGGGTTTCTTCTCCCCGGGAAGTTAATTAAATACCATTTGGAGGCATTTAATGTTCCAGCAAAAACGGCTGAATTTCGACAAAAGAGATAACACCCCCCATTACGTCATGCTTCAGAAATGTGGAAAATGGTCCGTTTTCAAATGTTTTATTTTTGAACGTCAGTTCACATTTGTAGGTGGATCATCAGTGTTAGAGCTAAAATTAGCATGTTTAAAGTGATTTTCATGCTTCCAGGGGCTCGGGAAGTTAATTAAATACCATTTGGAGGCATTTAATGTTCGAGCAAAAACGGCTGATTTTCGACAAAAGAGATAACACCCCCCCATTACGTCATGCTTCAGAAATGTGGAAAATGGTCCGTTTTCAAATGTTTTATTTTTGAACGTCAGTTCACATTTGTAGG
This sequence comes from Lissotriton vulgaris, assembly GCF_964263255.1. Lineage (NCBI taxonomy): Eukaryota > Metazoa > Chordata > Amphibia > Caudata > Salamandridae > Lissotriton > Lissotriton vulgaris. The sequence continues at coordinate 130,237 of NW_028245774.1, read as the reverse complement.
TGGATCATCAGTGTTAGAGCTAAAATTAGCATGTTTAAAGTGATTTTCATGCTTCCAGGGGCTCGGGAAGTTAATTAAATACCATTTGGAGGCATTTAATGTTCGAGCAAAAACGGCTGATTTTCGACAAAAGAGATAACACCCCCCCATTACGTCATGCTTCAGAAATGTGGAAAATGGTCCGTTTTCAAATGTTTTATTTTTGAATGTCAGTTCACATTTGTAGGTGGATCATCAGTGTTAGAGCTAAAATTAGCATGTTTAAAGTGATTTTCATGCTTCCAGGGGCTCGGGAAGTTAATTAAATACCATTTGGAGGCATTTAATGTTCGAGCAAAAACGGCTGATTTTCGACAAAAGAGATAACACCCCCCCATTACGTCATGCTTCAGAAATGTGGAAAATGGTCCGTTTTCAAATGTTTTATTTTTGAACGTCAGTTCACATTTGTAGGTGGATCATCAGTGTTAGAGCTAAAATAAGCATGTTTAAAGTGATTTTCATGCTTCCAGGGGCCCAAAACACAAGATTTATGGAATGGTTAAAAGTGCATGAAAATGGCCAATTTACTCACTCTGAGTTCTCAAAAAGGGTATCTTCACCCCGGGAAGTTAATTAAATACCATTTGGAGGCATTTAATGTTCGAGCAAAAACGGCAGATTTTCGACAAAAGAGATAACACCCCCCCCATTACGTCATGCTTCAGAAATGTGGAAAATGGTCCGTTTTCAAATGTTTTATTTTTGAACGTCAGTTCACATTTGTAGGTGGATCATCAGTGTTAGAGCTAAAATTAGCATGTTTAAAGTGATTTTCATGCTTCCAGGGGCTCGGGAAGTTAATTAAATACCATTTGGAGGCATTTAATGTTCGAGCAAAAACGGCTGATTTTCGACAACAGAGATAACAACCCCCCATTACGCCATGCTTCAGAAATGTGGAAAATGGTCCGTTTTCAAATGTTTTATTTTTGAACGTCAGTTCACATTTGTAGGTGGATCATCAGTGTTAGAGCTAAAATTAGCATGTTTAAAGTGATTTTCATGTTTCCTGGGGCCCTTAACACAATATTTATGGAATGGTTAAAAGTGCATGAAAACGGCCAATTTACTCACTCTGAGTTCTCAAAAAGGGTTTCTTCACCCCGGGAAGTTAATTAAATACCATTTGGAGGCATTTAATGTTCCAGCAAAAACGGCTGATTTTCGACAAAAGAGATAACACCCCCCCATTACGTCATGCTTCAGAAATGTGGAAAATGGTCCGTTTTCAAATGTTTTATTTTTGAGCGTCAGTTCACATTTGTAGGTGGATCATCAGTGTTAGAGCTAAAATTAGCATGTTTAAAGTGATTTTCATGCTTCCAGGGGCCCAAAACACAAGATTTATGGAATGGTTAAAAGTGCATGAAAATGGCCAATTTACTCACTCTGAGTTCTCAAAAAGGGTTTCTTCACCCCGGGAAGTTAATTAAATACCATTTGGAGGCATTTAATGTTTGAGCAAAAACGGCTGATTTTCGACAAAAGAGATAACACCCCCCCATTACGTCATGCTTCAGAAATGTGGAAAATGGTCCGTTTTCAAATGTTTTGTTTTTGAACGTCAGTTCACATTTGTAGGTGGATCATCAGTGTTAGAGCTAAAATTAGCATGTTTAAAGTGATTTTCATGCTTCCAGGGGCTCGGGAAGTTAATTAAATACCATTTGGAGGCATTTAATGTTCGAGCAAAAACGGCTGATTTTCGACAAAAGAGATAACACCCCCCATTACGTCATGCTTCAGAAATGTGGAAAATGGTCCGTTTTCAAATGTTTTATTTTTGAACGTCAGTTCACATTTGTAGGTGGATCATCAGTGTTAGAGCTAAAATTAGCATGTTTAAAGTGATTTTCATGCTTCCAGGGGCTCTGGAAGTTAATTAAATACCATTTGGAGGCATTTAATGTTCGAGCAAAAACGGCTGATTTTCGACAAAAGAGATAACACCCCCCCCATTACGTCATGCTTCAGAAATGTGGAAAATGGTCCGTTTTCAAATGTTTTATTTTTGAACGTCAGTTCACATTTGTAGGTGGATCATCGGTGTTAGAGCTAAAATTAGCATGTTTAAAGTGATTTTCATGCTTCCAGGGGCCCAAAACACAAGATTTATGGAATGGTTAAAAGTGCATGAAAATGGCCAATTTACTCACTCTGAGTTCTCAAAAAGGGTTTCTTCACCCAGGGAAGTTAATTAAATACCATTTGGAGGCATTTAATGTTCGAGCAAAAACGGCTGATTTTCGACAAAAGAGATAACACCCCCCCATTACGTCATGCTTCAGAAATGTGGAAAATGGTCCGTTTTCAAATGTTTTATTTTTGAACGTCAGTTCACATTTGTAGGTGGATCATCAGTGTTAGAGCTAAAATTAGCATGTTTAAAGTGATTTTCATGCTTCCAGGGGCCCAAAACACAAGATTTATGGAATGGTTAAAAGTGCATGAAAATGGCCAATTTACTCACTCTGAGTTCTCAAAAAGGGTTTCTTCACCCCGGGAAGTTAATTAAATACAATTTGGAGGCATTTAATGTTCGAGCAAAAACGGCTGATTTTCGACAAAAGAGATAACACCCCACCATTACGTCATGCTTCAGAAATGTGGAAAATGGTCCGTTTTCAAATGTTTTATTTTTGAACGTCAGTTCACATTTGTAGGTGGATCATCAGTGTTAGAGCTAAAATTAGCATGTTTAAAGTGATTTTCATGCTTCCAGGGGCTCGGGAAGTTAATTAAATACCATTTGGAGGCATTTAATGTTCGAGCAAAAACGGCTGATTTTCGACAAAAGAGATAACACCCCCCCATTACGTCATGCTTCAGAAATGTGGAAAATGGTCCATTTTCAAATGTTTTATTTTTGAACGTCAGTTCACATTTGTAGGTGGATCATCAGTGTTAGAGCTAAAATTAGCATGTTTAAAGTGATTTTCATGCTTCCAGGGGCTCGGGAAGTTAATTAAATACCATTTGGAGGCATTTAATGTTCGAGCAAAAACGGCTGATTTTCGACAAAAGAGATAACACCCCCCCATTACGTCATGCTTCAGAAATGTGGAAAATGGTCCGTTTTCAAATGTTTTATTTTTGAACGTCAGTTCACATTTGTAGGTGGATCATCAGTGTTAGAGCTAAAATTACCATGTTTAAAGTGATTTTCATGCTTCCAGGGGCTCGGGAAGTTAATTAAATACCATTTGGAGGCATTTAATGTTCGAGCAAAAACGGCTGATTTTCGACAAAAGAGATAACACCCCCCCATTACGTCATGCTTCAGAAATGTGGAAAATGGTCCGTTTGCAAATGTTTTATTTTTGCACGTCAGTTCACATTTGTAGGTGGATCATCAGTGTTAGAGCTAAAATTAGCATGTTTAAAGTGATTTTCATGCTTCCAGGGGCCCAAAACACAAGATTTATGGAATGGTTAAAAGTGCATGAAAATGGCCAATTTACTCACTCTGAGTTCTCAAAAAGGGTTTCTTCTCCCCGGGAAGTTAATTAAATACCATTTGGAGGCATTTAATGTTCCAGCAAAAACGGCTGAATTTCGACAAAAGAGATAACACCCCCCATTACGTCATGCTTCAGAAATGTGGAAAATGGTCCGTTTTCAAATGTTTTATTTTTGAACGTCAGTTCACATTTGTAGGTGGATCATCAGTGTTAGAGCTAAAATTAGCATGTTTAAAGTGATTTTCATGCTTCCAGGGGCTCGGGAAGTTAATTAAATACCATTTGGAGGCATTTAATGTTCGAGCAAAAACGGCTGATTTTCGACAAAAGAGATAACACCCCCCCATTACGTCATGCTTCAGAAATGTGGAAAATGGTCCGTTTTCAAATGTTTTATTTTTGAACGTCAGTTCACATTTGTAGGTGGATCATCAGTGTTAGAGCTAAAATTAGCATGTTTAAAGTGATTTTCATGCTTCCAGGGGCTCGGGAAGTTAATTAAATACCATTTGGAGGCATTTAATGTTCGAGCAAAAACGGCTGATTTTCGACAAAAGAGATAACACCCCCCCATTACGTCATGCTTCAGAAATGTGGAAAATGGTCCGTTTTCAAATGTTTTATTTTTGAATGTCAGTTCACATTTGTAGGTGGATCATCAGTGTTAGAGCTAAAATTAGCATGTTTAAAGTGATTTTCATGCTTCCAGGGGCTCGGGAAGTTAATTAAATACCATTTGGAGGCATTTAATGTTCGAGCAAAAACGGCTGATTTTCGACAAAAGAGATAACACCCCCCCATTACGTCATGCTTCAGAAATGTGGAAAATGGTCCGTTTTCAAATGTTTTATTTTTGAACGTCAGTTCACATTTGTAGGTGGATCATCAGTGTTAGAGCTAAAATTAGCATGTTTAAAGTGATTTTCATGCTTCCAGGGGCCCAAAACACAAGATTTATGGAATGGTTAAAAGTGCATGAAAATGGCCAATTTACTCACTCTGAGTTCTCAAAAAGGGTATCTTCACCCCGGGAAGTTAATTAAATACCATTTGGAGGCATTTAATGTTCGAGCAAAAACGGCAGATTTTCGACAAAAGAGATAACACCCCCCCCATTACGTCATGCTTCAGAAATGTGGAAAATGGTCCGTTTTCAAATGTTTTATTTTTGAACGTCAGTTCACATTTGTAGGTGGATCATCAGTGTTAGAGCTAAAATTAGCATGTTTAAAGTGATTTTCATGCTTCCAGGGGCTCGGGAAGTTAATTAAATACCATTTGGAGGCATTTAATGTTCGAGCAAAAACGGCTGATTTTCGACAACAGAGATAACAACCCCCCATTACGCCATGCTTCAGAAATGTGGAAAATGGTCCGTTTTCAAATGTTTTATTTTTGAACGTCAGTTCACATTTGTAGGTGGATCATCAGTGTTAGAGCTAAAATTAGCATGTTTAAAGTGATTTTCATGTTTCCTGGGGCCCTTAACACAATATTTATGGAATGGTTAAAAGTGCATGAAAACGGCCAATTTACTCACTCTGAGTTCTCAAAAAGGGTTTCTTCACCCCGGGAAGTTAATTAAATACCATTTGGAGGCATTTAATGTTCCAGCAAAAACGGCTGATTTTCGACAAAAGAGATAACACCCCCCCATTACGTCATGCTTCAGAAATGTGGAAAATGGTCCGTTTTCAAATGTTTTATTTTTGAGCGTCAGTTCACATTTGTAGGTGGATCATCAGTGTTAGAGCTAAAATTAGCATGTTTAAAGTGATTTTCATGCTTCCAGGGGCCCAAAACACAAGATTTATGGAATGGTTAAAAGTGCATGAAAATGGCCAATTTACTCACTCTGAGTTCTCAAAAAGGGTTTCTTCACCCCGGGAAGTTAATTAAATACCATTTGGAGGCATTTAATGTTTGAGCAAAAACGGCTGATTTTCGACAAAAGAGATAACACCCCCCCATTACGTCATGCTTCAGAAATGTGGAAAATGGTCCGTTTTCAAATGTTTTGTTTTTGAACGTCAGTTCACATTTGTAGGTGGATCATCAGTGTTAGAGCTAAAATTAGCATGTTTAAAGTGATTTTCATGCTTCCAGGGGCTCGGGAAGTTAATTAAATACCATTTGGAGGCATTTAATGTTCGAGCAAAAACGGCTGATTTTCGACAAAAGAGATAACACCCCCCATTACGTCATGCTTCAGAAATGTGGAAAATGGTCCGTTTTCAAATGTTTTATTTTTGAACGTCAGTTCACATTTGTAGGTGGATCATCAGTGTTAGAGCTAAAATTAGCATGTTTAAAGTGATTTTCATGCTTCCAGGGGCTCTGGAAGTTAATTAAATACCATTTGGAGGCATTTAATGTTCGAGCAAAAACGGCTGATTTTCGACAAAAGAGATAACACCCCCCCCATTACGTCATGCTTCAGAAATGTGGAAAATGGTCCGTTTTCAAATGTTTTATTTTTGAACGTCAGTTCACATTTGTAGGTGGATCATCGGTGTTAGAGCTAAAATTAGCATGTTTAAAGTGATTTTCATGCTTCCAGGGGCCCAAAACACAAGATTTATGGAATGGTTAAAAGTGCATGAAAATGGCCAATTTACTCACTCTGAGTTCTCAAAAAGGGTTTCTTCACCCCGGGAAGTTAATTAAATACTATTTGGAGGCATTTAATGTTCGAGCAAAAACGGCTGATTTTCGACAAAAGAGATAACACCCCCCATTACGTCATGCTTCAGAAATGTGGAAAATGGTCCGTTTTCAAATGTTTTATTTTTGAACGTCAGTTCACATTTGTAGGTGGATCATCAGTGTTAGAGCTAAAATTAGCATGTTTAAAGTGATTTTCCTGCTTCCAGGGGCCCAAAACACAAGATTTATGGAATGGTTAAAAGTGCATGAAAATGGCCAATTTACTCACTCTGAGTTCTCAAAAAGGGTTTCTTCACCCCGGGAAGTTAATTAAATACCATTTGGAGGCATTTAATGTTCCAGCAAAAACGGCTGATTTTCGACAAAAGAGATAACACCCCCCATTACGTCATGCTTCAGAAATGTGGAAAAAGGTCCGTTTTCAAATGTTTTATTTTTGAACGTCAGTTCACATTTGTAGGTGGATCATCAGTGTTAGAGCTAAAATTAGCATGTTTAAAGTGATTTTCATGCTTCCAGGGGCTTGGGAAGTTAATTAAATACCATTTGGAGGCATTTAATGTTCGAGCAAAAACGGCTGATTTTCGACAAAAGAGATAACACCCCCCCATTACGTCATGCTTCAGAAATGTGGAAAATGGTCCGTTTTCAAATGTTTTATTTTTGAACGTCAGTTCACATTTGTAGGTGGATCATCAGTGTTAGAGCTAAAATTAGCATGTTTAAAGTGATTTTCATGCTTCCAGGGGCTCGGGAAGTTAATTAAATACCATTTAGAGGCATTTAATGTTCGAGCAAAAACGGCTGATTTTCGACAAAAGAGATAACACCCCCCCATTACGTCATGCTTCAGAAATGTGGAAAATGGTCCGTTTTCAAATGTTTTATTTTTGAACGTCAGTTCACATTTGTAGGTGGATCATCAGTGTTAGAGCTAAAATTAGCATGTTTAAAGTGATTTTCATGCTTCCAGGGGCCCAAAACACAAGATTTATGGAATGGTTAAAAGTGCATGAAAATGGCCAATTTACTCACTCTGAGTTCTCAAAAAGGGTTTCTTCACCCCGGGAAGTTAATTAAATACCATTTGGAGGCATTTAATGTTCGAGCAAAAACGGCTGATTTTCGACAAAAGAGATAACACCCCCCCATTACGTCATGCTTCAGAAATGTGGAAAATGGTCCGTTTTCAAATGTTTTATTTTTGAACGTCAGTTCACATTTGTAGGTGGATCATCAGTGTTAGAGCTAAAATTAGCATGTTTAAAGTGATTTTCATGCTTCCAGGGGCTCGGGAAGTTAATTAAATACCATTTGGAGGCATTTAATGTTCGCGCAAAAACGGCTGATTTTCGACAAAAGAGATAACACCCCCCCATTACGTCATGCTTCAGAAATGTGGAAAATGGTCCGTTTTCAAATGTTTTATTTTTGAACGTCAGTTCACATTTGTAGGTGGATCATCAGTGTTAGAGCTAAAATTAGCATGTTTAAAGTGATTTTCATGCTTCCAGGGGCCCAAAACACAAGATTTATGGAATGGTTAAAAGTGCATGAAAATGGCCAATTTACTCACTCTGAGTTCTCAAAAAGGGTATCTTCACCCCGGGAAGTTAATTAAATACCATTTGGAGGCATTTAATGTTCCAGCAAAAACGGCTGATTTTCGACAAAAGAGATAACACCCCCCCATTACGTCATGCTTCAGAAATGTGGAAAATGGTCCGTTTTCAAATGTTTTATTTTTGAACGTCAGTTCACATTTGTAGGTGGATCATCAGTGTTAGAGCTAAAATTAGCATGTTTAAAGTGATTTTCATGCTTCCAGGGGCCCAAAACACAAGATTTATGGAATGGTTAAAAGTGCATGAAAATGGCCAATTTACTCACTCTGAGTTCTCAAAAAGGGTTTCTTCACCCCGGGAAGTTAATTAAATACCATTTGGAGGCATTTAATGTTCGAGCAAAAACGGCTGATTTTCGACAAAAGAGATAACACCCCCCCATTACGTCATGCTTCAGAAATGTGGAAAATGGTCCGTTTTCAAATGTTTTGTTTTTGAACGTCAGTTCACATTTGTAGGTGGATCATCAGTGTTAGAGCTAAAATTAGCATGTTTAAAGTGATTTTCATGCTTCCAGGGGCTCGGGAAGTTAATTAAATACCATTTGGAGGCAATTAATGTTCGAGCAAAAACGGCTGATTTTCGACAAAAGAGATAACACCCCCCCATTACGTCATGCTTCAGAAATGTGGAAAATGGTCCGTTTTCAAATGTTTTATTTTTGAACGTCAGTTCACATTTGTAGGTGGATCATCAGTGTTAGAGCTAAAATTACCATGTTTAAAGTGATTTTCATGCTTCCAGGGGCTCGGGAAGTTAATTAAATACCATTTGGAGGCATTTAATGTTCGAGCAAAAACGGCTGATTTTCGACAAAAGAGATAACACCCCCCCATTACGTCATGCTTCAGAAATGTGGAAAATGGTCCGTTTGCAAATGTTTTATTTTTGAACGTCAGTTCACATTTGTAGGTGGATCATCAGTGTTAGAGCTAAAATTAGCATGTTTAAAGTGATTTTCATGCTTCCAGGGGCCCAAAACACAAGATTTATGGAATGGTTAAAAGTGCATGAAAATGGCCAATTTACTCACTCTGAGTTCTCAAAAAGGGTTTCTTCTCCCCGGGAAGTTAATTAAATACCATTTGGAGGCATTTAATGTTCCAGCAAAAACGGCTGAATTTCGACAAAAGAGATAACACCCCCCATTACGTCATGCTTCAGAAATGTGGAAAATGGTCCGTTTTCAAATGTTTTATTTTTGAACGTCAGTTCACATTTGTAGGTGGATCATCAGTGTTAGAGCTAAAATTAGCATGTTTAAAGTGATTTTCATGCTTCCAGGGGCTCGGGAAGTTAATTAAATACCATTTGGAGGCATTTAATGTTCGAGCAAAAACGGCTGATTTTCGACAAAAGAGATAACACCCCCCCATTACGTCATGCTTCAGAAATGTGGAAAATGGTCCGTTTTCAAATGTTTTATTTTTGAACGTCAGTTCACATTTGTAGGTGGATCATCAGTGTTAGAGCTAAAATTAGCATGTTTAAAGTGATTTTCATGCTTCCAGGGGCTCGGGAAGTTAATTAAATACCATTTGGAGGCATTTAATGTTCGAGCAAAAACGGCTGATTTTCGACAAAAGAGATAACACCCCCCCATTACGTCATGCTTCAGAAATGTGGAAAATGGTCCGTTTTCAAATGTTTTATTTTTGAACGTCAGTTCACATTTGTAGGTGGATCATCAGTGTTAGAGCTAAAATTAGCATGTTTAAAGTGATTTTCATGCTTCCAGGGGCTCGGGAAGTTAATTAAATACCATTTGGAGGCATTTAATGTTCGAGCAAAAACGGCTGATTTTCGACAAAAGAGATAACACCCCCCCATTACGTCATGCTTCAGAAATGTGGAAAATGGTCCGTTTTCAAATGTTTTATTTTTGAACGTCAGTTCACATTTGTAGGTGGATCATCAGTGTTAGAGCTAAAATTAGCATGTTTAAAGTGATTTTCATGCTTCCAGGGGCCCAAAACACAAGATTTATGGAATGGTTAAAAGTGCATGAAAACGGCCAATTTACTCACTCTGAGTTCTCAAAAAGGGTTTCTTCACCCCGGGAAGTTAATTAAATACCATTTGGAGGCATTTAATGTTCCAGCAAAAACGGCTGATTTTCGACAAAAGAGATAACACCCCCCCATTACGTCATGCTTCAGAAATGTGGAAAATGGTCCGTTTTCAAATGTTTTATTTTTGAGCGTCAGTTCACATTTGTAGGTGGATCATCAGTGTTAGAGCTAAAATTAGCATGTTTAAAGTGATTTTCATGCTTCCAGGGGCCCAAAACACAAGATTTATGGAATGGTTAAAAGTGCATGAAAATGGCCAATTTACTCACTCTGAGTTCTCAAAAAGGGTTTCTTCACCCCGGGAAGTTAATTAAATACCATTTGGAGGCATTTAATGTTTGAGCAAAAACGGCTGATTTTCGACAAAAGAGATAACACCCCCCCATTACGTCATGCTTCAGAAATGTGGAAAATGGTCCGTTTTCAAATGTTTTGTTTTTGAACGTCAGTTCACATTTGTAGGTGGATCATCAGTGTTAGAGCTAAAATTAGCATGTTTAAAGTGATTTTCATGCTTCCAGGGGCTCGGGAAGTTAATTAAATACCATTTGGAGGCATTTAATGTTCGAGCAAAAACGGCTGATTTTCGACAAAAGAGATAACACCCCCCATTACGTCATGCTTCAGAAATGTGGAAAATTGTCCGTTTTCAAATGTTTTATTTTTGAACGTCAGTTCACATTTGTAGGTGGATCATCAGTGTTAGAGCTAAAATTAGCATGTTTAAAGTGATTTTCATGCTTCCAGGGGCTCGGGAAGTTAATTAAATACCATTTGGAGGCATTTAATGTTCGAGCAAAAACGGCTGATTTTCGACAAAAGAGATAACACCCCCCCCATTACGTCATGCTTCAGAAATGTGGAAAATGGTCCGTTTTCAAATGTTTTATTTTTGAACGTCAGTTCACATTTGTAGGTGGATCATCGGTGTTAGAGCTAAAATTAGCATGTTTAAAGTGATTTTCATGCTTCCAGGGGCCCAAAACACAAGATTTATGGAATGGTTAAAAGTGCATGAAAATGGCCAATTTACTCACTCTGAGTTCTCAAAAAGGGTTTCTTCACCCCGGGAAGTTAATTAAATACCATTTGGAGGCATTTAATGTTCGAGCAAAAACGGCTGATTTTCGACAAAAGAGATAACACCCCCCCATTACGTCATGCTTCAGAAATGTGGAAAATGGTCCGTTTTCAAATGTTTTATTTTTGAACGTCAGTTCACATTTGTAGGTGGATCATCAGTGTTAGAGCTAAAATTAGCATGTTTAAAGTGATTTTCCTGCTTCCAGGGGCCCAAAACACAAGATTTATGGAATGGTTAAAAGTGCATGAAAATGGCCAATTTACTCACTCTGAGTTCTCAAAAAGGGTTTCTTCACCCCGGGAAGTTAATTAAATACCATTTGGAGGCATTTAATGTTCCAGCAAAAACGGCTGATTTTCGACAAAAGAGATAACACCCCCCATTACGTCATGCTTCAGAAATGTGGAAAAAGGTCCGTTTTCAAATGTTTTATTTTTGAACGTCAGTTCACATTTGTAGGTGGATCATCAGTGTTAGAGCTAAAATTAGCATGTTTAAAGTGATTTTCATGCTTCCAGGGGCTTGGGAAGTTAATTAAATACCATTTGGAGGCATTTAATGTTCGAGCAAAAACGGCTGATTTTCGACAAAAGAGATAACACCCCCCCATTACGTCATGCTTCAGAAATGTGGAAAATGGTCCGTTTTCAAATGTTTTATTTTTGAACGTCAGTTCACATTTGTAGGTGGATCATCAGTGTTAGAGCTAAAATTAGCATGTTTAAAGTGATTTTCATGCTTCCAGGGGCTCGGGAAGTTAATTAAATACCATTTAGAGGCATTTAATGTTCGAGCAAAAACGGCTGATTTTCGACAAAAGAGATAACACCCCCCCATTACGTCATGCTTCAGAAATGTGGAAAATGGTCCATTTTCAAATGTTTTATTTTTGAACGTCAGTTCACATTTGTAGGTGGATCATCAGTGTTAGAGCTAAAATTAGCATGTTTAAAGTGATTTTCATGCTTCCAGGGGCCCAAAACACAAGATTTATGGAATGGTTAAAAGTGCATGAAAATGGCCAATTTACTCACTCTGAGTTCTCAAAAAGGGTTTCTTCTCCCCGGGAAGTTAATTAAATACCATTTGGAGGCATTTAATGTTCCAGCAAAAACGGCTGAATTTCGACAAAAGAGATAACACCCCCCATTACGTCATGCTTCAGAAATGTGGAAAATGGTCCGTTTTCAAATGTTTTATTTTTGAACGTCAGTTCACATTTGTAGGTGGATCATCAGTGTTAGAGCTAAAATTAGCATGTTTAAAGTGATTTTCATGCTTCCAGGGGCTCGGGAAGTTAATTAAATACCATTTGGAGGCATTTAATGTTCGAGCAAAAACGGCTGATTTTCGACAAAAGAGATAACACCCCCCCATTACGTCATGCTTCAGAAATGTGGAAAATGGTCCGTTTTCAAATGTTTTATTTTTGAACGTCAGTTCACATTTGTAGGTGGATCATCAGTGTTAGAGCTAAAATTAGCATGTTTAAAGTGATTTTCATGCTTCCAGGGGCTCGGGAAGTTAATTAAATACCATTTGGAGGCATTTAATGTTCGAGCAAAAACGGCTGATTTTCGACAAAAGAGATAACACCCCCCCATTACGTCATGCTTCAGAAATGTGGAAAATGCTCCGTTTTCAAATGTTTTATTTTTGAACGTCAGTTCACATTTGTAGGTGGATCATCAGTGTTAGAGCTAAAATTAGCATGTTTAAAGTGATTTTCATGCTTCCAGGGGCTCGGGAAGTTAATTAAATACCATTTGGAGGCATTTAATGTTCGAGCAAAAACGGCTGATTTTCGACAAAAGAGATAACACCCCCCCATTACGTCATGCTTCAGAAATGTGGAAAATGGTCCGTTTTCAAATGTTTTATTTTTGAACGTCAGTTCACATTTGTAGGTGGATCATCAGTGTTAGAGCTAAAATTAGCATGTTTAAAGTGATTTTCATGCTTCCAGGGGCCCAAAACACAAGATTTATGGAATGGTTAAAAGTGCATGAAAATGGCCAATTTACTCACTCTGAGTTCTCAAAAAGGGTATCTTCACCCCGGGAAGTTAATTAAATACCATTTGGAGGCATTTAATGTTCGAGCAAAAACGGCAGATTTTCGACAAAAGAGATAACACCCCCCCCATTACGTCATGCTTCAGAAATGTGGAAAATGGTCCGTTTTCAAATGTTTTATTTTTGAACGTCAGTTCACATTTGTAGGTGGATCATCAGTGTTAGAGCTAAAATTAGCATGTTTAAAGTGATTTTCATGCTTCCAGGGGCTCGGGAAGTTAATTAAATACCATTTGGAGGCATTTAATGTTCGAGCAAAAACGGCTGATTTTCGACAACAGAGATAACACCCCCCCATTACGCCATGCTTCAGAAATGTGGAAAATGGTCCGTTTTCAAATGTTTTATTTTTGAACGTCAGTTCACATTTGTAGGTGGATCATCAGTGTTAGAGCTAAAATTAGCATGTTTAAAGTGATTTTCATGTTTCCTGGGGCCCTTAACACAATATTTATGGAATGGTTAAAAGTGCATGAAAACGGCCAATTTACTCACTCTGAGTTCTCAAAAAGGGTTTCTTCACCCCGGGAAGTTAATTAAATACCATTTGGAGGCATTTAATGTTCCAGCAAAAACGGCTGATTTTCGACAAAAGAGATAACACCCCCCCATTACGTCATGCTTCAGAAATGTGGAAAATGGTCCGTTTTCAAATGTTTTATTTTTGAGCTTCAGTTCACATTTGTAGGTGGATCATCAGTGTTAGAGCTAAAATTAGCATGTTTAAAGTGATTTTCATGCTTCCAGGGGCCCAAAACACAAGATTTATGGAATGGTTAAAAGTGCATGAAAATGGCCAATTTACTCACTCTGAGTTCTCAAAAAGGGTTTCTTCACCCCGGGAAGTTAATTAAATACCATTTGGAGGCATTTAATGTTTGAGCAAAAACGGCTGATTTTCGACAAAAGAGATAACACCCCCCCATTACGTCATGCTTCAGAAATGTGGAAAATGGTCCGTTTTCAAATGTTTTGTTTTTGAACGTCAGTTCACATTTGTAGGTGGATCATCAGTGTTAGAGCTAAAATTAGCATGTTTAAAGTGATTTTCATGCTTCCAGGGGCTCGGGAAGTTAATTAAATACCATTTGGAGGCATTTAATGTTCGAGCAAAAACGGCTGATTTTCGACAAAAGAGATAACACCCCCCATTACGTCATGCTTCAGAAATGTGGAAAATGGTCCGTTTTCAAATGTTTTATTTTTGAACGTCAGTTCACATTTGTAGGTGGATCATCAGTGTTAGAGCTAAAATTAGCATGTTTAAAGTGATTTTCATGCTTCCAGGGGCCCAAAACACAAGATTTATGGAATGGTTAAAAGTGCATGAAAATGGCCAATTTACTCACTCTGAGTTCTCAAAAAGGGTATCTTCACCCCGGGAAGTTAATTAAATACCATTTGGAGGCATTTAATGTTCGAGCAAAAACGGCAGATTTTCGACAAAAGAGATAACACCCCCCCCATTACGTCATGCTTCAGAAATGTGGAAAATGGTCCGTTTTCAAATGTTTTATTTTTGAACGTCAGTTCACATTTGTAGGTGGATCATCAGTGTTAGAGCTAAAATTAGCATGTTTAAAGTGATTTTCATGCTTCCAGGGGCTCGGGAAGTTAATTAAATACCATTTGGAGGCATTTAATGTTCGAGCAAAAACGGCTGATTTTCGACAACAGAGATAACACCCCCCCATTACGCCATGCTTCAGAAATGTGGAAAATGGTCCGTTTTCAAATGTTTTATTTTTGAACGTCAGTTCACATTTGTAGGTGGATCATCAGTGTTAGAGCTAAAATTAGCATGTTTAAAGTGATTTTCATGTTTCCTGGGGCCCTTAACACAATATTTATGGAATGGTTAAAAGTGCATGAAAACGGCCAATTTACTCACTCTGAGTTCTCAAAAAGGGTTTCTTCACCCCGGGAAGTTAATTAAATACCATTTGGAGGCATTTAATGTTCCAGCAAAAACGGCTGATTTTCGACAAAAGAGATAACACCCCCCCATTACGTCATGCTTCAGAAATGTGGAAAATGGTCCGTTTTCAAATGTTTTATTTTTGAACGTCAGTTCACATTTGTAGGTGGATCATCAGTGTTAGAGCTAAAATTAGCATGTTTAAAGTGATTTTCATGCTTCCAGGGGCTCGGGAAGTTAATTAAATACCATTTGGAGGCATTTAATGTTCGAGCAAAAACGGCTGATTTTCGACAAAAGAGATAACACCCCCCCCATTACGTCATGCTTCAGAAATGTGGAAAATGGTCCGTTTTCAAATGTTTTATTTTTGAACGTCAGTTCACATTTGTAGGTGGATCATCGGTGTTAGAGCTAAAATTAGCATGTTTAAAGTGATTTTCATGCTTCCAGGGGCCCAAAACACAAGATTTATGGAATGGTTAAAAGTGCATGAAAATGGCCAATTTACTCACTCTGAGTTCTCAAAAAGGGTTTCTTCACCCCGGGAAGTTAATTAAATACCATTTGGAGGCATTTAATGTTCGAGCAAAAACGGCTGATTTTCGACAAAAGAGATAACACCCCCCCATTACGTCATGCTTCAGAAATGTGGAAAATGGTCCGTTTTCAAATGTTTTATTTTTGAGCGTCAGTTCACATTTGTAGGTGGATCATCAGTGTTAGAGCTAAAATTAGCATGTTTAAAGTGATTTTCATGCTTCCAGGGGCCCAAAACACAAGATTTATGGAATGGTTAAAAGTGCATGAAAATGGCCAATTTACTCACTCTGAGTTCTCAAAAAGGGTTTCTTCACCCCGGGAAGTTAATTAAATACCATTTGGAGGCATTTAATGTTTGAGCAAAAACGGCTGATTTTCGACAAAAGAGATAACACCCCCCCCATTACGTCATGCTTCAGAAATGTGGAAAAAGGTCCGTTTTCAAATGTTTTATTTTTGAACGTCAGTTCACATTTGTAGGTGGATCATCAGTGTTAGAGCTAAAATTAGCATGTTTAAAGTGATTTTCATGCTTCCAGGGGCTTGGGAAGTTAATTAAATACCATTTGGAGGCATTTAATGTTCGAGCAAAAACGGCTGATTTTCGACAAAAGAGATAACACCCCCCCATTACGTCATGCTTCAGAAATGTGGAAAATGGTCCGTTTTCAAATGTTTTATTTTTGAACGTCAGTTCACATTTGTAGGTGGATCATCAGTGTTAGAGCTAAAATTAGCATGTTTAAAGTGATTTTCATGCTTCCAGGGGCTCGGGAAGTTAATTAAATACCATTTAGAGGCATTTAATGTTCAAGCAAAAACTGCTGATTTTCGACAAAAGAGATAACACCCCCCCATTACGTCATGCTTCAGAAATGTGGAAAATGGTCCGTTTTCAAATGTTTTATTTTTGAACGTCAGTTCACATTTGTAGGTGGATCATCAGTGTTAGAGCTAAAATTAGCATGTTTAAAGTGATTTTCATGCTTCCAGGGGCCCAAAACACAAGATTTATGGAATGGTTAAAAGTGCATGAAAATGGCCAATTTACTCACTCTGAGTTCTCAAAAAGGGTTTCTTCACCCCGGGAAGTTAATTAAATACCATTTGGAGGCATTTAATGTTCGAGCAAAAACGGCTGATTTTCGACAAAAGAGATAACACCCCCCCATTACGTCATGCTTCAGAAATGTGGAAAATGGTCCGTTTTCAAATGTTTTATTTTTGAACGTCAGTTCACATTTGTAGGTGGATCATCAGTGTTAGAGCTAAAATTAGCATGTTTAAAGTGATTTTCATGCTTCCAGGGGCTCGGGAAGTTAATTAAATACCATTTGGAGGCATTTAATGTTCGCGCAAAAACGGCTGATTTTCGACAAAAGAGATAACACCCCCCCATTACGTCATGCTTCAGAAATGTGGAAAATGGTCCGTTTTCAAATGTTTTATTTTTGAACGTCAGTTCACATTTGTAGGTGGATCATCAGTGTTAGAGCTAAAATTAGCATGTTTAAAGTGATTTTCATGCTTCCAGGGGCCCAAAACACAAGATTTATGGAATGGTTAAAAGTGCATGAAAATGGCCAATTTACTCACTCTGAGTTCTCAAAAAGGGTATCTTCACCCCGGGAAGTTAATTAAATACCATTTGGAGGCATTTAATGTTCGAGCAAAAACGGCTGATTTTCGACAAAAGAGATAACACCCCCCCATTACGTCATGCTTCAGAAATGTGGAAAATGGTCCGTTTTCAAATGTTTTATTTTTGAACGTCAGTTCACATTTGTAGGTGGATCATCAGTGTTAGAGCTAAAATTAGCATGTTTAAAGTGATTTTCATGCTTCCAGGGGCTCGGGAAGTTAATTAAATACCATTTGGAGGCATTTAATGTTCGAGCAAAAACGGCTGATTTTCGACAAAAGAGATAACACCCCCCCATTACGTCATGCTTCAGAAATGTGGAAAATGGTCCGTTTTCAAATGTTTTATTTTTGAACGTCAGTTCACATTTGTAGGTGGATCATCAGTGTTAGAGCTAAAATTACCATGTTTAAAGTGATTTTCATGCTTCCAGGGGCTCGGGAAGTTAATTAAATACCATTTGGAGGCATTTAATGTTCGAGCAAAAACGGCTGATTTTCGACAAAAGAGATAACACCCCCCCATTACGTCATGCTTCAGAAATGTGGAAAATGGTCCGTTTGCAAATGTTTTATTTTTGAACGTCAGTTCACATTTGTAGGTGGATCATCAGTGTTAGAGCTAAAATTAGCATGTTTAAAGTGATTTTCATGCTTCCAGGGGCCCAAAACACAAGATTTATGGAATGGTTAAAAGTGCATGAAAATGGCCAATTTACTCACTCTGAGTTCTCAAAAAAGGTTTCTTCTCCCCGGGAAGTTAATTAAATACCATTTGGAGGCATTTAATGTTCCAGCAAAAACGGCTGAATTTCGACAAAAGAGATAACACCCCCCATTACGTCATGCTTCAGAAATGTGGAAAATGGTCCGTTTTCAAATGTTTTATTTTTGAACGTCAGTTCACATTTGTAGGTGGATCATCAGTGTTAGAGCTAAAATTAGCATGTTTAAAGTGATTTTCATGCTTCCAGGGGCTCGGGAAGTTAATTAAATACCATTTGGAGGCATTTAATGTTCGAGCAAAAACGGCTGATTTTCGACAAAAGAGATAACACCCCCCCATTACGTCATGCTTCAGAAATGTGGAAAATGGTCCGTTTTCAAATGTTTTATTTTTGAACGTCAGTTCACATTTGTAGGTGGATCATCAGTGTTAGAGCTAAAATTAGCATGTTTAAAGTGATTTTCATGCTTCCAGGGGCTCGGGAAGTTAATTAAATACCATTTGGAGGCATTTAATGTTCGAGCAAAAACGGCTGATTTTCGACAAAAGAGATAACACCCCCCCATTACGTCATGCTTCAGAAATGTGGAAAATGGTCCGTTTTCAAATGTTTTATTTTTGAACGTCAGTTCACATTTGTAGGTGGATCATCAGTGTTAGAGCTAAAATTAGCATGTTTAAAGTGATTTTCATGCTTCCAGGGGCTCGGGAAGTTAATTAAATACCATTTGGAGGCATTTAATGTTCGAGCAAAAACGGCTGATTTTCGACAAAAGAGATAACACCCCCCCCATTACGTCATGCTTCAGAAATGTGGAAAATGGTCCGTTTTCAAATGTTTTATTTTTGAACGTCAGTTCACATTTGTAGGTGGATCATCAGTGTTAGAGCTAAAATTAGCATGTTTAAAGTGATTTTCATGCTTCCAGGGGCCCAAAACACAAGATTTATGGAATGGTTAAAAGTGCATGAAAACGGCCAATTTACTCACTCTGAGTTCTCAAAAAGGGTTTCTTCACCCCGGGAAGTTAATTAAATACCATTTGGAGGCATTTAATGTTCCAGCAAAAACGGCTGATTTTCGACAAAAGAGATAACACCCCCCATTACGTCATGCTTCAGAAATGTGGAAAATGGTCCGTTTTCAAATGTTTTATTTTTGAGCGTCAGTTCACATTTTTAGGTGGATCATCAGTGTTAGAGCTAAAATTAGCATGTTTAAAGTGATTTTCATGCTTCCAGGGGCCCAAAACACAAGATTTATGGAATGGTTAAAAGTGCATGAAAATGGCCAATTTACTCACTCTGAGTTCTCAAAAAGGGTTTCTTCACCCCGGGAAGTTAATTAAATACCATTTGGAGGCATTTAATGTTTGAGCAAAAACGGCTGATTTTTGACAAAAGAGATAACACCCCCCCATTACGTCATGCTTCAGAAATGTGGAAAATGGTCCGTTTTCAAATGTTTTGTTTTTGAACGTCAGTTCACATTTGTAGGTGGATCATCAGTGTTAGAGCTAAAATTAGCATGTTTAAAGTGATTTTCATGCTTCCAGGGGCTCGGGAAGTTAATTAAATACCATTTGGAGGCATTTAATGTTCGAGCAAAAACGGCTGATTTTCGACAAAAGAGATAACACCCCCCATTACGTCATGCTTCAGAAATGTGGAAAATGGTCCGTTTTCAAATGTTTTATTTTTGAACGTCAGTTCACATTTGTAGGTGGATCATCAGTGTTAGAGCTAAAATTAGCATGTTTAAAGTGATTTTCATGCTTCCAGGGGCTCGGGAAGTTAATTAAATACCATTTGGAGGCATTTAATGTTCGAGCAAAAACGGCTGATTTTCGACAAAAGAGATAACACCCCCCCCATTACGTCATGCTTCAGAAATGTGGAAAATGGTCCGTTTTCAAATGTTTTATTTTTGAACGTCAGTTCACATTTGTAGGTGGATCATCGGTGTTAGAGCTAAAATTAGCATGTTTAAAGTGATTTTCATGCTTCCAGGGGCCCAAAACACAAGATTTATGGAATGGTTAAAAGTGCATGAAAATGGCCAATTTACTCACTCTGAGTTCTCAAAAAGGGTTTCTTCACCCCGGGAAGTTAATTAAATACCATTTGGAGGCATTTAATGTTCGAGCAAAAACGGCTGATTTTCGACAAAAGAGATAACACCCCCCCATTACGTCATGCTTCAGAAATGTGGAAAATGGTCCGTTTTCAAATGTTTTATTTTTGAACGTCAGTTCACATTTGTAGGTGGATCATCAGTGTTAGAGCTAAAATTAGCATGTTTAAAGTGATTTTCCTGCTTCCAGGGGCCCAAAACACAAGATTTATGGAATGGTTAAAAGTGCATGAAAATGGCCAATTTACTCACTCTGAGTTCTCAAAAAGGGTTTCTTCACCCCGGGAAGTTAATTAAATACCATTTGGAGGCATTTAATGTTCCAGCAAAAACGGCTGATTTTCGACAAAAGAGATAACACCCCCCATTACGTCATGCTTCAGAAATGTGGAAAAAGGTCCGTTTTCAAATGTTTTATTTTTGAACGTCAGTTCACATTTGTAGGTGGATCATCAGTGTTAGAGCTAAAATTAGCATGTTTAAAGTGATTTTCATGCTTCCAGGGGCTTGGGAAGTTAATTAAATACCATTTGGAGGCATTTAATGTTCGAGCAAAAACGGCTGATTTTCGACAAAAGAGATAACACCCCCCATTACGTCATGCTTCAGAAATGTGGAAAATGGTCCGTTTTCAAATGTTTTATTTTTGAACGTCAGTTCACATTTGTAGGTGGATCATCAGTGTTAGAGCTAAAATTAGCATGTTTAAAGTGATTTTCATGCTTCCAGGGGCTCGGGAAGTTAATTAAATACCATTTAGAGGCATTTAATGTTCGAGCAAAAACGGCTGATTTTCGACAAAAGAGATAACACCCCCCCATTACGTCATGCTTCAGAAATGTGGAAAATGGTCCGTTTTCAAATGTTTTATTTTTGAACGTCAGTTCACATTTGTAGGTGGATCATCAGTGTTAGAGCTAAAATTAGCATGTTTAAAGTGATTTTCATGCTTCCAGGGGCCCAAAACACAAGATTTATGGAATGGTTAAAAGTGCATGAAAATGGCCAATTTACTCACTCTGAGTTCTCAAAAAGGGTTTCTTCACCCCGGGAAGGTAATTAATTACCATTTGGAGGCATTTAATGTTCGAGCAAAAACGGCTGATTTTCGACAAAAGAGATAACACCCCCCCTTTACGTCATGCTTCAGAAATGTGGAAAATGGTCCGTTTTCAAATGTTTTATTTTTGAACGTCAGTTCACATTTGTAGGTGGATCATCAGTGTTAGAGCTAAAATTAGCATGTTTAAAGTGATTTTCATGCTTCCAGGGGCTCGGGAAGTTAATTAAATACCATTTGGAGGCATTTAATGTTCGCGCAAAAACGGCTGATTTTCGACAAAAGAGATAACACCCCCCCATTACGTCATGCTTCAAAAATGTGGAAAATGGTCAGTTTTCAAATGTTTTATTTTTGAACGTCAGTTCACATTTGTAGGTGGATCATCAGTGTTAGAGCTAAAATTAGCATGTTTAAAGTGATTTTCATGCTTCCAGGGGCCCAAAACACAAGATTTATGGAATGGTTAAAAGTGCATGAAAATGGCCAATTTACTAACTCTGAGTTCTCAAAAAGGGTATCTTCACCCCGGGAAGTTAATTAAATACCATTTGGAGGCATTTAATGTTCGAGCAAAAACGGCAGATTTTCGACAAAAGAGATAACACCCCCCCATTACGTCATGCTTCAGAAATGTGGAAAATGGTCCGTTTTCAAATGTTTTATTTTTGAACGTCAGTTCACATTTGTAGGTGGATCATCAGTGTTAGAGCTAAAATTAGCATGTTTAAAGTGATTGTCATGCTTCCAGGGGCTCGGGAAGTTAATTAAATACCATTTGGAGGCATTTAATGTTCCAGCAAAAACGGCTGATTTTCGACAAAAGAGATAACACCCCCCCATTACGTCATGCTTCAGAAATGTGGAAAATGGTCCGTTTTCAAATGTTTTATTTTTGAACGTCAGTTCACATTTGTAGGTGGATCATCAGTGTTAGAGCTAAAATTAGCATGTTTAAAGTGATTTTCATGCTTCCAGGGGCCCAAAACACAAGATTTATGGAATGGTTAAAAGTGCATGAAAATGGCCAATTTACTCACTCTGAGTTCTCAAAAAGGGTTTCTTCACCCCGGGAAGTTAAGTAAATACCATTTGGAGGCATTTAATGTTCCAGCAAAAACGGCTGAATTTCGACAAAAGAGATAACACCCCCCATTACGTCATGCTTCAGAAATGTGGAAAATGGTCCGTTTTCAAATGTTTTATTTTTGAACGTCAGTTCACATTTGTAGGTGGATCATCAGTGTTAGAGCTAAAATTAGCATGTTTAAAGTGATTTTCATGCTTCCAGGGGCTCGGGAAGTTAATTGAATACCATTTGGAGGCATTTAATGTTCGAGCAAAAACGGCTGATTTTCGACAAAAGAGATAACACCCCCCCCATTACGTCATGCTTCAGAAATGTGGAAAATGGTCCGTTTTCAAATGTTTTATTTTTGAACGTCAGTTCACATTTGTAGGTGGATCATCAGTGTTAGAGCTAAAATTAGCATGTTTAAAGTGATTTTCATGCTTCCAGGGGCTCGGGAAGTTAATTAAATACCATTTGGAGGCATTTAATGTTCGAGCAAAAACGGCTGATTTTCGACAAAAGAGATAACACCCCCCCATTACGTCATGCTTCAGAAATGTGGAAAATGGTCCGTTTTCAAATGTTTTATTTTTGAACGTCAGTTCACATTTGTAGGTGGATCATCAGTGTTAGAGCTAAAATTAGCATGTTTAAAGTGATTTTCATGCTTCCAGGGGCTCGGGAAGTTAATTAAATACCATTTGGAGGCATTTAATGTTCGAGCAAAAACGGCTGATTTTCGACAAAAGAGATAACACCCCCCCATTACGTCATGCTTCAGAAATGTGGAAAATGGTCCGTTTGCAAATGTTTTATTTTTGAACGTCAGTTCACATTTGTAGGTGGATCATCAGTGTTAGAGCTAAAATTAGCATGTTTAAAGTGATTTTCATGCTTCCAGGGGCCCAAAACACAAGATTTATGGAATGGTTAAAAGTGCATGAAAATGGCCAATTTACTCACTCTGAGTTCTCAAAAAGGGTTTCTTCTCCCCGGGAAGTTAATTAAATACCATTTGGAGGCATTTAATGTTCCAGCAAAAACGGCTGAATTTCGACAAAAGAGATAACACCCCCCATTACGTCATGCTTCAGAAATGTGGATAATGGTCCGTTTCCAAATGTTTTATTTTTGAACGTCAGTTCACATTTGTAGGTGGATCATCAGTGTTAGAGCTAAAATTAGCATGTTTTAAGTGATTTTCATGCTTCCAGGGGCTCGGGAAGTTAATTAAATACCATTTGGAGGCATTTAATGTTCGAGCAAAAACGGCTGATTTTCGACAAAAGAGATAACACCCCCCCATTACGTCATGCTTCAGAAATGTGGAAAATGGTCCGTTTTCAAATGTTTTATTTTTGAACGTCAGTTCACATTTGTAGGTGGATCATCAGTGTTAGAGCTAAAATTAGCATGTTTAAAGTGATTTTCATGCTTCCAGGGGCTCGGGAAGTTAATTAAATACCATTTGGAGGCATTTAATGTTCGAGCAAAAACGGCTGATTTTCGACAAAAGAGATAACACCCCCCCATTACGTCATGCTTCAGAAATGTGGAAAATGGTCCGTTTTCAAATGTTTTATTTTTGAACGTCAGTTCACATTTGTAGGTGGATCATCAGTGTTAGAGCTAAAATTAGCATGTTTAAAGTGATTTTCATGCTTCCAGGGGCTCGGGAAGTTAATTAAATACCATTTGGAGGCATTTAATGTTCGAGCAAAAACGGCTGATTTTCGACAAAAGAGATAACACCCCCCCATTACGTCATGCTTCAGAAATGTGGAAAATGGTCCGTTTTCAAATGTTTTATTTTTGAACGTCAGTTCACATTTGTAGGTGGATCATCAGTGTTAGAGCTAAAATTAGCATGTTTAAAGTGATTTTCATGCTTCCAGGGGCCCAAAACACAAGATTTATGGAATGGTTAAAAGTGCATGAAAATGGCCAATTTACTCACTCTGAGTTCTCAAAAAGGGTATCTTCACCCCGGGAAGGTAATTAAATACCATTTGGAGGCATTTAATGTTCGAGCAAAAACGGCAGATTTTCGACAAAAGAGATAACACCCCCCCCATTACATCATGCTTCAGAAATGTGGAAAATGGTCAGTTTTCAAATGTTTTATTTTTGAACGTCAGTTCACATTTGTAGGTGGATCATCAGTGTTAGAGCTAAAATTAGCATGTTTAAAGTGATTTTCATGCTTCCAGGGGCCCAAAACACAAGATTTATGGAATGGTTAAAAGTGCATGAAAATGGCCAATTTACTCACTCTGAGTTCTCAAAAAGGGTTTCTTCACCCCGGGAAGTTAATTAAATACCATTTGGAGGCATTTAATGTTTGAGCAAAAACGGCTGATTTTCGACAAAAGAGATAACACCCCCCCATTACGTCATGCTTCAGAAATGTGGAAAATGGTCCGTTTTCAAATGTTTTGTTTTTGAACGTCAGTTCACATTTGTAGGTGGATCATCAGTGTTAGAGCTAAAATTAGCATGTTTAAAGTGATTTTTATGCTTCCAGGGGCTCGGGAAGTTAATTAAATACCATTTGGAGGCATTTAATGTTCGAGCAAAAACGGCTGATTTTCGACAAAAGAGATAACACCCCCCATTACGTCATGCTTCAGAAATGTGGAAAATGGTCCGTTTTCAAATGTTTTATTTTTGAACGTCAGTTCACATTTGTAGGTGGATCATCAGTGTTAGAGCTAAAATTAGCATGTTTAAAGTGATTTTCATGCTTCCAGGGGCTCGGGAAGTTAATTAAATACCATTTGGAGGCATTTAATGTTCGAGCAAAAACGGCTGATTTTCGACAAAAGAGATAACACCCCCCCCATTACGTCATGCTTCAGAAATGTGGAAAATGGTCCGTTTTCAAATGTTTTATTTTTGAACGTCAGTTCACATTTGTAGGTGGATCATCGGTGTTAGAGCTAAAATTAGCATGTTTAAAGTGATTTTCATGCTTCCAGGGGCCCAAAACACAAGATTTATGGAATGGTTAAAAGTGCATGAAAATGGCCAATTTACTCACTCTGAGTTCTCAAAAAGGGTTTCTTCACCCCGGGAAGTTAATTAAATACCATTTGGAGGCATTTAATGTTCGAGCAAAAACGGCTGATTTTCGACAAAAGAGATAACACCCCCCCATTACGTCATGCTTCAGAAATGTGGAAAATGGTCCGTTTTCAAATGTTTTATTTTTGAACGTCAGTTCACATTTGTAGGTGGATCATCAGTGTTAGAGCTAAAATGAGCATGTTTAAAGTGATTTTCCTGCTTCCAGGGGCCCAAAACACAAGATTTATGGAATGGTTAAAAGTGCATGAAAATGGCCAATTTACTCACTCTGAGTTCTCAAAAAGGGTTTCTTCACCCCGGGAAGTTAATTAAATACCATTTGGAGGCATTTAATGTTCCAGCAAAAACGGCTGATTTTCGACAAAAGAGATAACACCCCCCATTACGTCATGCTTCAGAAACGTGGAAAAAGGTCCGTTTTCAAATGTTTTATTTTTGAACGTCAGTTCACATTTGTAGGTGGATCATCAGTGTTAGAGCTAAAATTAGCATGTTTAAAGTGATTTTCATGCTTCCAGGGGCTTGGGAAGTTAATTAAATACCATTTGGAGGCATTTAATGTTCGAGCAAAAACGGCAGATTTTCGACAAAAGAGATAACACCCCCCCATTACGTCATGCTTCAGAAATGTGGAAAATGGTCCGTTTTCAAATGTTTTATTTTTGAACGTCAGTTCACATTTGTAGGTGGATCATCAGTGTTAGAGCTAAAATTAGCATGTTTAAAGTGATTTTCATGCTTCCAGGGGCTCGGGAAGTTAATTAAATACCATTTAGAGGCATTTAATGTTCGAGCAAAAACGGCTGATTTTCGACAAAAGAGATAACACCCCCCCATTACGTCATGCTTCAGAAATGTGGAAAATGGTCCGTTTTCAAATGTTTTATTTTTGAACGTCAGTTCACATTTGTAGGTGGATCATCAGTGTTAGAGCTAAAATTAGCATGTTTAAAGTGATTTTCATGCTTCCAGGGGCCCAAAACACAAGATTTATGGAATGGTTAAAAGTGCATGAAAATGGCCAATTTACTCACTCTGAGTTCTCAAAAAGGGTTTCTTCACCCCGGGAAGTTAATTAAATACCATTTGGAGGCATTTAATGTTCGAGCAAAAACGGCTGATTTTCGACAAAAGAGATAACACCCCCCCATTACGTCATGCTTCAGAAATGTGGAAAATGGTCCGTTTTCAAAAGTTTTATTTTTGAACGTCAGTTCACATTTGTAGGTGGATCATCAGTGTTAGAGCTAAAATTAGCATGTTTAAAGTGATTTTCATGCTTCCAGGGGCTCGGGAAGTTAATTAAATACCATTTGGAGGCATTTAATGTTCGCGCAAAAACGGCTGATTTTCGACAAAAGAGATAACACCCCCCCATTACGTCATGCTTCAGAAATGTGGAAAATGGTCCGTTTTCAAATGTTTTATTTTTGAACGTCAGTTCACATTTGTAGGTGGATCATCAGTGTTAGAGCTAAAATTAGCATGTTTAAAGTGATTTTCATGCTTCCAGGGGCCCAAAACACAAGATTTATGGAATGGTTAAAAGTGCATGAAAATGGCCAATTTACTCACTCTGAGTTCTCAAAAAGGGTATCTTCACCCCGGGAAGTTAATTAAATACCATTTGGAGGCATTTAATGTTCGAGCAAAAACGGCAGATTTTCGACAAAAGAGATAACACCCCCCCATTACGTCATGCTTCAGAAATGTGGAAAATGGTCCGTTTTCAAATGTTTTATTTTTGAACGTCAGTTCACATTTGTAGGTGGATCATCAGTGTTAGAGCTAAAATTAGCATGTTTAAAGTGATTTTCATGCTTCCAGGGGCTCGGGAAGTTAATTAAATACCATTTGGAGGCATTTAATGTTCCAGCAAAAACGGCTGATTTTCGACAAAAGAGATAACACCCCCCCATTACGTCATGCTTCAGAAATGTGGAAAATGGTCCGTTTTCAAATGTTTTATTTTTGAACGTCAGTTCACATTTGTAGGTGGATCATCAGTGTTAGAGCTAAAATTAGCATGTTTAAAGTGATTTTCATGCTTCCAGGGGCCCAAAACACAAGATTTATGGAATGGTTAAAAGTGCATGAAAATGGCCAATTTACTCACTCTGAGTTCTCAAAAAGGGTTTCTTCACCCCGGGAAGTTAATTAAATACCATTTGGAGGCATTTAATGTTCGAGCAAAAACGTCTGATTTTCGACAAAAGAGATAACACCCCCCCATTACGTCATGCTTCAGAAATGTGGAAAATGGTCCGTTTTCAAATGTTTTGTTTTTGAACGTCAGTTCACATTTGTAGGTGGATCATCAGTGTTAGAGCTAAAATTAGCATGTTTAAAGTGATTTTCATGCTTCCAGGGGCTCGGGAAGTTAATTAAATACCATTTGGAGGCATTTAATGTTCGAGCAAAAACGGCTGATTTTCGACAAAAGAGATAACACCCCCCCATTACGTCATGCTTCAGAAATGTGGAAAATGGTCCGTTTTCAAATGTTTTATTTTTGAACGTCAGTTCACATTTGTAGGTGGATCATCAGTGTTAGAGCTAAAATTACCATGTTTAAAGTGATTTTCATGCTTCCAGGGGCTCGGGAAGTTAATTAAATACCATTTGGAGGCATTTAATGTTCGAGCAAAAACGGCTGATTTTCGACAAAAGAGATAACACCCCCCCATTACGTCATGCTTCAGAAATGTGGAAAATGGTCCGTTTGCAAATGTTTTATTTTTGAACGTCAGTTCACATTTGTAGGTGGATCATCAGTGTTAGAGCTAAAATTAGCATGTTTAAAGTGATTTTCATGCTTCCAGGGGCCCAAAACACAAGATTTATGGAATGGTTAAAAGTGCATGAAAATGGCCAATTTACTCACTCTGAGTTCTCAAAAAGGGTTTCTTCTCCCCGGGAAGTTAATTAAATACCATTTGGAGGCATTTAATGTTCCAGCAAAAACGGCTGAATTTCGACAAAAGAGATAACACCCCCCATTACGTCATGCTTCAGAAATGTGGAAAATGGTCCGTTTTCAAATGTTTTGTTTTTGAACGTCAGTTCACATTTGTAGGTGGATCATCAGTGTTAGAGCTAAAATTAGCATGTTTAAAGTGATTTTCATGCTTCCAGGGGCTCGGGAAGTTAATTAAATACCATTTGGAGGCATTTAATGTTCGAGCAAAAACGGCTGATTTTCGACAAAAGAGATAACACCCCCCATTACGTCATGCTTCAGAAATGTGGAAAATGGTCCGTTTTCAAATGTTTTATTTTTGAACGTCAGTTCACATTTGTAGGTGGATCATCAGTGTTAGAGCTAAAATTAGCATGTTTAAAGTGATTTTCATGCTTCCAGGGGCCCAAAACACAAGATTTATGGAATGGTTAAAAGTGCATGAAAATGGCCAATTTACTCACTCTGAGTTCTCAAAAAGGGTATCTTCACCCCGGGAAGTTAATTAAATACCATTTGGAGGCATTTAATGTTCGAGCAAAAACGGCAGATTTTCGACAAAAGAGATAACACCCCCCCCATTACGTCATGCTTCAGAAATGTGGAAAATGGTCCGTTTTCAAATGTTTTATTTTTGAACGTCAGTTCACATTTGTAGGTGGATCATCAGTGTTAGAGCTAAAATTAGCATGTTTAAAGTGATTTTCATGCTTCCAGGGGCTCGGGAAGTTAATTAAATACCATTTGGAGGCATTTAATGTTCGAGCAAAAACGGCTGATTTTCGACAACAGAGATAACACCCCCCCATTACGCCATGCTTCAGAAATGTGGAAAATGGTCCGTTTTCAAATGTTTTATTTTTGAACGTCAGTTCACATTTGTAGGTGGATCATCAGTGTTAGAGCTAAAATTAGCATGTTTAAAGTGATTTTCATGTTTCCTGGGGCCCTTAACACAATATTTATGGAATGGTTAAAAGTGCATGAAAACGGCCAATTTACTCACTCTGAGTTCTCAAAAAGGGTTTCTTCACCCCGGGAAGTTAATTAAATACCATTTGGAGGCATTTAATGTTCCAGCAAAAACGGCTGATTTTCGACAAAAGAGATAACACCCCCCCATTACGTCATGCTTCAGAAATGTGGAAAATGGTCCGTTTTCAAATGTTTTATTTTTGAACGTCAGTTCACATTTGTAGGTGGATCATCAGTGTTAGAGCTAAAATTAGCATGTTTAAAGTGATTTTCATGCTTCCAGGGGCTCGGGAAGTTAATTAAATACCATTTGGAGGCATTTAATGTTCGAGCAAAAACGGCTGATTTTCGACAAAAGAGATAACACCCCCCCCATTACGTCATGCTTCAGAAATGTGGAAAATGGTCCGTTTTCAAATGTTTTATTTTTGAACGTCAGTTCACATTTGTAGGTGGATCATCGGTGTTAGAGCTAAAATTAGCATGTTTAAAGTGATTTTCATGCTTCCAGGGGCCCAAAACACAAGATTTATGGAATGGTTAAAAGTGCATGAAAATGGCCAATTTACTCACTCTGAGTTCTCAAAAAGGGTTTCTTCACCCCGGGAAGTTAATTAAATACCATTTGGAGGCATTTAATGTTCGAGCAAAAACGGCTGATTTTCGACAAAAGAGATAACACCCCCCCATTACGTCATGCTTCAGAAATGTGGAAAATGGTCCGTTTTCAAATGTTTTATTTTTGAGCGTCAGTTCACATTTGTAGGTGGATCATCAGTGTTAGAGCTAAAATTAGCATGTTTAAAGTGATTTTCATGCTTCCAGGGGCCCAAAACACAAGATTTATGGAATGGTTAAAAGTGCATGAAAATGGCCAATTTACTCACTCTGAGTTCTCAAAAAGGGTTTCTTCACCCCGGGAAGTTAATTAAATACCATTTGGAGGCATTTAATGTTTGAGCAAAAACGGCTGATTTTCGACAAAAGAGATAACACCCCCCCCATTACGTCATGCTTCAGAAATGTGGAAAAAGGTCCGTTTTCAAATGTTTTATTTTTGAACGTCAGTTCACATTTGTAGGTGGATCATCAGTGTTAGAGCTAAAATTAGCATGTTTAAAGTGATTTTCATGCTTCCAGGGGCTTGGGAAGTTAATTAAATACCATTTGGAGGCATTTAATGTTCGAGCAAAAACGGCTGATTTTCGACAAAAGAGATAACACCCCCCCATTACGTCATGCTTCAGAAATGTGGAAAATGGTCCGTTTTCAAATGTTTTATTTTTGAACGTCAGTTCACATTTGTAGGTGGATCATCAGTGTTAGAGCTAAAATTAGCATGTTTAAAGTGATTTTCATGCTTCCAGGGGCTCGGGAAGTTAATTAAATACCATTTAGAGGCATTTAATGTTCAAGCAAAAACTGCTGATTTTCGACAAAAGAGATAACACCCCCCCATTACGTCATGCTTCAGAAATGTGGAAAATGGTCCGTTTTCAAATGTTTTATTTTTGAACGTCAGTTCACATTTGTAGGTGGATCATCAGTGTTAGAGCTAAAATTAGCATGTTTAAAGTGATTTTCATGCTTCCAGGGGCCCAAAACACAAGATTTATGGAATGGTTAAAAGTGCATGAAAATGGCCAATTTACTCACTCTGAGTTCTCAAAAAGGGTTTCTTCACCCCGGGAAGTTAATTAAATACCATTTGGAGGCATTTAATGTTCGAGCAAAAACGGCTGATTTTCGACAAAAGAGATAACACCCCCCCATTACGTCATGCTTCAGAAATGTGGAAAATGGTCCGTTTTCAAATGTTTTATTTTTGAACGTCAGTTCACATTTGTAGGTGGATCATCAGTGTTAGAGCTAAAATTAGCATGTTTAAAGTGATTTTCATGCTTCCAGGGGCTCGGGAAGTTAATTAAATACCATTTGGAGGCATTTAATGTTCGCGCAAAAACGGCTGATTTTCGACAAAAGAGATAACACCCCCCCATTACGTCATGCTTCAGAAATGTGGAAAATGGTCCGTTTTCAAATGTTTTATTTTTGAACGTCAGTTCACATTTGTAGGTGGATCATCAGTGTTAGAGCTAAAATTAGCATGTTTAAAGTGATTTTCATGCTTCCAGGGGCCCAAAACACAAGATTTATGGAATGGTTAAAAGTGCATGAAAATGGCCAATTTACTCACTCTGAGTTCTCAAAAAGGGTATCTTCACCCCGGGAAGTTAATTAAATACCATTTGGAGGCATTTAATGTTCGAGCAAAAACGGCTGATTTTCGACAAAAGAGATAACACCCCCCCATTACGTCATGCTTCAGAAATGTGGAAAATGGTCCGTTTTCAAATGTTTTATTTTTGAACGTCAGTTCACATTTGTAGGTGGATCATCAGTGTTAGAGCTAAAATTAGCATGTTTAAAGTGATTTTCATGCTTCCAGGGGCTCGGGAAGTTAATTAAATACCATTTGGAGGCATTTAATGTTCGAGCAAAAACGGCTGATTTTCGACAAAAGAGATAACACCCCCCCATTACGTCATGCTTCAGAAATGTGGAAAATGGTCCGTTTTCAAATGTTTTATTTTTGAACGTCAGTTCACATTTGTAGGTGGATCATCAGTGTTAGAGCTAAAATTACCATGTTTAAAGTGATTTTCATGCTTCCAGGGGCTCGGGAAGTTAATTAAATACCATTTGGAGGCATTTAATGTTCGAGCAAAAACGGCTGATTTTCGACAAAAGAGATAACACCCCCCCATTACGTCATGCTTCAGAAATGTGGAAAATGGTCCGTTTGCAAATGTTTTATTTTTGAACGTCAGTTCACATTTGTAGGTGGATCATCAGTGTTAGAGCTAAAATTAGCATGTTTAAAGTGATTTTCATGCTTCCAGGGGCCCAAAACACAAGATTTATGGAATGGTTAAAAGTGCATGAAAATGGCCAATTTACTCACTCTGAGTTCTCAAAAAAGGTTTCTTCTCCCCGGGAAGTTAATTAAATACCATTTGGAGGCATTTAATGTTCCAGCAAAAACGGCTGAATTTCGACAAAAGAGATAACACCCCCCATTACGTCATGCTTCAGAAATGTGGAAAATGGTCCGTTTTCAAATGTTTTATTTTTGAACGTCAGTTCACATTTGTAGGTGGATCATCAGTGTTAGAGCTAAAATTAGCATGTTTAAAGTGATTTTCATGCTTCCAGGGGCTCGGGAAGTTAATTAAATACCATTTGGAGGCATTTAATGTTCGAGCAAAAACGGCTGATTTTCGACAAAAGAGATAACACCCCCCCATTACGTCATGCTTCAGAAATGTGGAAAATGGTCCGTTTTCAAATGTTTTATTTTTGAACGTCAGTTCACATTTGTAGGTGGATCATCAGTGTTAGAGCTAAAATTAGCATGTTTAAAGTGATTTTCATGCTTCCAGGGGCTCGGGAAGTTAATTAAATACCATTTGGAGGCATTTAATGTTCGAGCAAAAACGGCTGATTTTCGACAAAAGAGATAACACCCCCCCATTACGTCATGCTTCAGAAATGTGGAAAATGGTCCGTTTTCAAATGTTTTATTTTTGAACGTCAGTTCACATTTGTAGGTGGATCATCAGTGTTAGAGCTAAAATTAGCATGTTTAAAGTGATTTTCATGCTTCCAGGGGCTCGGGAAGTTAATTAAATACCATTTGGAGGCATTTAATGTTCGAGCAAAAACGGCTGATTTTCGACAAAAGAGATAACACCCCCCCCATTACGTCATGCTTCAGAAATGTGGAAAATGGTCCGTTTTCAAATGTTTTATTTTTGAACGTCAGTTCACATTTGTAGGTGGATCATCAGTGTTAGAGCTAAAATTAGCATGTTTAAAGTGATTTTCATGCTTCCAGGGGCCCAAAACACAAGATTTATGGAATGGTTAAAAGTGCATGAAAACGGCCAATTTACTCACTCTGAGTTCTCAAAAAGGGTTTCTTCACCCCGGGAAGTTAATTAAATACCATTTGGAGGCATTTAATGTTCCAGCAAAAACGGCTGATTTTCGACAAAAGAGATAACACCCCCCATTACGTCATGCTTCAGAAATGTGGAAAATGGTCCGTTTTCAAATGTTTTATTTTTGAGCGTCAGTTCACATTTTTAGGTGGATCATCAGTGTTAGAGCTAAAATTAGCATGTTTAAAGTGATTTTCATGCTTCCAGGGGCCCAAAACACAAGATTTATGGAATGGTTAAAAGTGCATGAAAATGGCCAATTTACTCACTCTGAGTTCTCAAAAAGGGTTTCTTCACCCCGGGAAGTTAATTAAATACCATTTGGAGGCATTTAATGTTTGAGCAAAAACGGCTGATTTTTGACAAAAGAGATAACACCCCCCCATTACGTCATGCTTCAGAAATGTGGAAAATGGTCCGTTTTCAAATGTTTTGTTTTTGAACGTCAGTTCACATTTGTAGGTGGATCATCAGTGTTAGAGCTAAAATTAGCATGTTTAAAGTGATTTTCATGCTTCCAGGGGCTCGGGAAGTTAATTAAATACCATTTGGAGGCATTTAATGTTCGAGCAAAAACGGCTGATTTTCGACAAAAGAGATAACACCCCCCATTACGTCATGCTTCAGAAATGTGGAAAATGGTCCGTTTTCAAATGTTTTATTTTTGAACGTCAGTTCACATTTGTAGGTGGATCATCAGTGTTAGAGCTAAAATTAGCATGTTTAAAGTGATTTTCATGCTTCCAGGGGCTCGGGAAGTTAATTAAATACCATTTGGAGGCATTTAATGTTCGAGCAAAAACGGCTGATTTTCGACAAAAGAGATAACACCCCCCCCATTACGTCATGCTTCAGAAATGTGGAAAATGGTCCGTTTTCAAATGTTTTATTTTTGAACGTCAGTTCACATTTGTAGGTGGATCATCGGTGTTAGAGCTAAAATTAGCATGTTTAAAGTGATTTTCATGCTTCCAGGGGCCCAAAACACAAGATTTATGGAATGGTTAAAAGTGCATGAAAATGGCCAATTTACTCACTCTGAGTTCTCAAAAAGGGTTTCTTCACCCCGGGAAGTTAATTAAATACCATTTGGAGGCATTTAATGTTCGAGCAAAAACGGCTGATTTTCGACAAAAGAGATAACACCCCCCCATTACGTCATGCTTCAGAAATGTGGAAAATGGTCCGTTTTCAAATGTTTTATTTTTGAACGTCAGTTCACATTTGTAGGTGGATCATCAGTGTTAGAGCTAAAATTAGCATGTTTAAAGTGATTTTCCTGCTTCCAGGGGCCCAAAACACAAGATTTATGGAATGGTTAAAAGTGCATGAAAATGGCCAATTTACTCACTCTGAGTTCTCAAAAAGGGTTTCTTCACCCCGGGAAGTTAATTAAATACCATTTGGAGGCATTTAATGTTCCAGCAAAAACGGCTGATTTTCGACAAAAGAGATAACACCCCCCATTACGTCATGCTTCAGAAATGTGGAAAAAGGTCCGTTTTCAAATGTTTTATTTTTGAACGTCAGTTCACATTTGTAGGTGGATCATCAGTGTTAGAGCTAAAATTAGCATGTTTAAAGTGATTTTCATGCTTCCAGGGGCTTGGGAAGTTAATTAAATACCATTTGGAGGCATTTAATGTTCGAGCAAAAACGGCTGATTTTCGACAAAAGAGATAACACCCCCCATTACGTCATGCTTCAGAAATGTGGAAAATGGTCCGTTTTCAAATGTTTTATTTTTGAACGTCAGTTCACATTTGTAGGTGGATCATCAGTGTTAGAGCTAAAATTAGCATGTTTAAAGTGATTTTCATGCTTCCAGGGGCTCGGGAAGTTAATTAAATACCATTTAGAGGCATTTAATGTTCGAGCAAAAACGGCTGATTTTCGACAAAAGAGATAACACCCCCCCATTACGTCATGCTTCAGAAATGTGGAAAATGGTCCGTTTTCAAATGTTTTATTTTTGAACGTCAGTTCACATTTGTAGGTGGATCATCAGTGTTAGAGCTAAAATTAGCATGTTTAAAGTGATTTTCATGCTTCCAGGGGCCCAAAACACAAGATTTATGGAATGGTTAAAAGTGCATGAAAATGGCCAATTTACTCACTCTGAGTTCTCAAAAAGGGTTTCTTCACCCCGGGAAGGTAATTAATTACCATTTGGAGGCATTTAATGTTCGAGCAAAAACGGCTGATTTTCGACAAAAGAGATAACACCCCCCCTTTACGTCATGCTTCAGAAATGTGGAAAATGGTCCGTTTTCAAATGTTTTATTTTTGAACGTCAGTTCACATTTGTAGGTGGATCATCAGTGTTAGAGCTAAAATTAGCATGTTTAAAGTGATTTTCATGCTTCCAGGGGCTCGGGAAGTTAATTAAATACCATTTGGAGGCATTTAATGTTCGCGCAAAAACGGCTGATTTTCGACAAAAGAGATAACACCCCCCCATTACGTCATGCTTCAAAAATGTGGAAAATGGTCAGTTTTCAAATGTTTTATTTTTGAACGTCAGTTCACATTTGTAGGTGGATCATCAGTGTTAGAGCTAAAATTAGCATGTTTAAAGTGATTTTCATGCTTCCAGGGGCCCAAAACACAAGATTTATGGAATGGTTAAAAGTGCATGAAAATGGCCAATTTACTAACTCTGAGTTCTCAAAAAGGGTATCTTCACCCCGGGAAGTTAATTAAATACCATTTGGAGGCATTTAATGTTCGAGCAAAAACGGCAGATTTTCGACAAAAGAGATAACACCCCCCCATTACGTCATGCTTCAGAAATGTGGAAAATGGTCCGTTTTCAAATGTTTTATTTTTGAACGTCAGTTCACATTTGTAGGTGGATCATCAGTGTTAGAGCTAAAATTAGCATGTTTAAAGTGATTGTCATGCTTCCAGGGGCTCGGGAAGTTAATTAAATACCATTTGGAGGCATTTAATGTTCCAGCAAAAACGGCTGATTTTCGACAAAAGAGATAACACCCCCCCATTACGTCATGCTTCAGAAATGTGGAAAATGGTCCGTTTTCAAATGTTTTATTTTTGAACGTCAGTTCACATTTGTAGGTGGATCATCAGTGTTAGAGCTAAAATTAGCATGTTTAAAGTGATTTTCATGCTTCCAGGGGCCCAAAACACAAGATTTATGGAATGGTTAAAAGTGCATGAAAATGGCCAATTTACTCACTCTGAGTTCTCAAAAAGGGTTTCTTCACCCCGGGAAGTTAAGTAAATACCATTTGGAGGCATTTAATGTTCCAGCAAAAACGGCTGAATTTCGACAAAAGAGATAACACCCCCCATTACGTCATGCTTCAGAAATGTGGAAAATGGTCCGTTTTCAAATGTTTTATTTTTGAACGTCAGTTCACATTTGTAGGTGGATCATCAGTGTTAGAGCTAAAATTAGCATGTTTAAAGTGATTTTCATGCTTCCAGGGGCTCGGGAAGTTAATTGAATACCATTTGGAGGCATTTAATGTTCGAGCAAAAACGGCTGATTTTCGACAAAAGAGATAACACCCCCCCCATTACGTCATGCTTCAGAAATGTGGAAAATGGTCCGTTTTCAAATGTTTTATTTTTGAACGTCAGTTCACATTTGTAGGTGGATCATCAGTGTTAGAGCTAAAATTAGCATGTTTAAAGTGATTTTCATGCTTCCAGGGGCTCGGGAAGTTAATTAAATACCATTTGGAGGCATTTAATGTTCGAGCAAAAACGGCTGATTTTCGACAAAAGAGATAACACCCCCCCATTACGTCATGCTTCAGAAATGTGGAAAATGGTCCGTTTTCAAATGTTTTATTTTTGAACGTCAGTTCACATTTGTAGGTGGATCATCAGTGTTAGAGCTAAAATTAGCATGTTTAAAGTGATTTTCATGCTTCCAGGGGCTCGGGAAGTTAATTAAATACCATTTGGAGGCATTTAATGTTCGAGCAAAAACGGCTGATTTTCGACAAAAGAGATAACACCCCCCCATTACGTCATGCTTCAGAAATGTGGAAAATGGTCCGTTTGCAAATGTTTTATTTTTGAACGTCAGTTCACATTTGTAGGTGGATCATCAGTGTTAGAGCTAAAATTAGCATGTTTAAAGTGATTTTCATGCTTCCAGGGGCCCAAAACACAAGATTTATGGAATGGTTAAAAGTGCATGAAAATGGCCAATTTACTCACTCTGAGTTCTCAAAAAGGGTTTCTTCTCCCCGGGAAGTTAATTAAATACCATTTGGAGGCATTTAATGTTCCAGCAAAAACGGCTGAATTTCGACAAAAGAGATAACACCCCCCATTACGTCATGCTTCAGAAATGTGGATAATGGTCCGTTTCCAAATGTTTTATTTTTGAACGTCAGTTCACATTTGTAGGTGGATCATCAGTGTTAGAGCTAAAATTAGCATGTTTTAAGTGATTTTCATGCTTCCAGGGGCTCGGGAAGTTAATTAAATACCATTTGGAGGCATTTAATGTTCGAGCAAAAACGGCTGATTTTCGACAAAAGAGATAACACCCCCCCATTACGTCATGCTTCAGAAATGTGGAAAATGGTCCGTTTTCAAATGTTTTATTTTTGAACGTCAGTTCACATTTGTAGGTGGATCATCAGTGTTAGAGCTAAAATTAGCATGTTTAAAGTGATTTTCATGCTTCCAGGGGCTCGGGAAGTTAATTAAATACCATTTGGAGGCATTTAATGTTCGAGCAAAAACGGCTGATTTTCGACAAAAGAGATAACACCCCCCCATTACGTCATGCTTCAGAAATGTGGAAAATGGTCCGTTTTCAAATGTTTTATTTTTGAACGTCAGTTCACATTTGTAGGTGGATCATCAGTGTTAGAGCTAAAATTAGCATGTTTAAAGTGATTTTCATGCTTCCAGGGGCTCGGGAAGTTAATTAAATACCATTTGGAGGCATTTAATGTTCGAGCAAAAACGGCTGATTTTCGACAAAAGAGATAACACCCCCCCATTACGTCATGCTTCAGAAATGTGGAAAATGGTCCGTTTTCAAATGTTTTATTTTTGAACGTCAGTTCACATTTGTAGGTGGATCATCAGTGTTAGAGCTAAAATTAGCATGTTTAAAGTGATTTTCATGCTTCCAGGGGCCCAAAACACAAGATTTATGGAATGGTTAAAAGTGCATGAAAATGGCCAATTTACTCACTCTGAGTTCTCAAAAAGGGTATCTTCACCCCGGGAAGGTAATTAAATACCATTTGGAGGCATTTAATGTTCGAGCAAAAACGGCAGATTTTCGACAAAAGAGATAACACCCCCCCCATTACGTCATGCTTCAGAAATGTGGAAAATGGTCCGTTTTCAAATGTTTTATTTTTGAACGTCAGTTCACATTTGTAGGTGGATCATCAGTGTTAGAGCTAAAATTAGCATGTTTAAAGTGATTTTCATGCTTCCAGGGGCCCAAAACACAAGATTTATGGAATGGTTAAAAGTGCATGAAAATGGCCAATTTACTCACTCTGAGTTCTCAAAAAGGGTTTCTTCACCCCGGGAAGTTAATTAAATACCATTTGGAGGCATTTAATGTTTGAGCAAAAACGGCTGATTTTCGACAAAAGAGATAACACCCCCCCATTACGTCATGCTTCAGAAATGTGGAAAATGGTCCGTTTTCAAATGTTTTGTTTTTGAACGTCAGTTCACATTTGTAGGTGGATCATCAGTGTTAGAGCTAAAATTAGCATGTTTAAAGTGATTTTTATGCTTCCAGGGGCTCGGGAAGTTAATTAAATACCATTTGGAGGCATTTAATGTTCGAGCAAAAACGGCTGATTTTCGACAAAAGAGATAACACCCCCCATTACGTCATGCTTCAGAAATGTGGAAAATGGTCCGTTTTCAAATGTTTTATTTTTGAACGTCAGTTCACATTTGTAGGTGGATCATCAGTGTTAGAGCTAAAATTAGCATGTTTAAAGTGATTTTCATGCTTCCAGGGGCTCGGGAAGTTAATTAAATACCATTTGGAGGCATTTAATGTTCGAGCAAAAACGGCTGATTTTCGACAAAAGAGATAACACCCCCCCCATTACGTCATGCTTCAGAAATGTGGAAAATGGTCCGTTTTCAAATGTTTTATTTTTGAACGTCAGTTCACATTTGTAGGTGGATCATCGGTGTTAGAGCTAAAATTAGCATGTTTAAAGTGATTTTCATGCTTCCAGGGGCCCAAAACACAAGATTTATGGAATGGTTAAAAGTGCATGAAAATGGCCAATTTACTCACTCTGAGTTCTCAAAAAGGGTTTCTTCACCCCGGGAAGTTAATTAAATACCATTTGGAGGCATTTAATGTTCGAGCAAAAACGGCTGATTTTCGACAAAAGAGATAACACCCCCCCATTACGTCATGCTTCAGAAATGTGGAAAATGGTCCGTTTTCAAATGTTTTATTTTTGAACGTCAGTTCACATTTGTAGGTGGATCATCAGTGTTAGAGCTAAAATGAGCATGTTTAAAGTGATTTTCCTGCTTCCAGGGGCCCAAAACACAAGATTTATGGAATGGTTAAAAGTGCATGAAAATGGCCAATTTACTCACTCTGAGTTCTCAAAAAGGGTTTCTTCACCCCGGGAAGTTAATTAAATACCATTTGGAGGCATTTAATGTTCCAGCAAAAACGGCTGATTTTCGACAAAAGAGATAACACCCCCCATTACGTCATGCTTCAGAAACGTGGAAAAAGGTCCGTTTTCAAATGTTTTATTTTTGAACGTCAGTTCACATTTGTAGGTGGATCATCAGTGTTAGAGCTAAAATTAGCATGTTTAAAGTGATTTTCATGCTTCCAGGGGCTTGGGAAGTTAATTAAATACCATTTGGAGGCATTTAATGTTCGAGCAAAAACGGCTGATTTTCGACAAAAGAGATAACACCCCCCCATTACGTCATGCTTCAGAAATGTGGAAAATGGTCCGTTTTCAAATGTTTTATTTTTGAACGTCAGTTCACATTTGTAGGTGGATCATCAGTGTTAGAGCTAAAATTAGCATGTTTAAAGTGATTTTCATGCTTCCAGGGGCTCGGGAAGTTAATTAAATACCATTTAGAGGCATTTAATGTTCGAGCAAAAACGGCTGATTTTCGACAAAAGAGATAACACCCCCCCATTACGTCATGCTTCAGAAATGTGGAAAATGGTCCGTTTTCAAATGTTTTATTTTTGAACGTCAGTTCACATTTGTAGGTGGATCATCAGTGTTAGAGCTAAAATTAGCATGTTTAAAGTGATTTTCATGCTTCCAGGGGCCCAAAACACAAGATTTATGGAATGGTTAAAAGTGCATGAAAATGGCCAATTTACTCACTCTGAGTTCTCAAAAAGGGTTTCTTCACCCCGGGAAGTTAATTAAATACCATTTGGAGGCATTTAATGTTCGAGCAAAAACGGCTGATTTTCGACAAAAGAGATAACACCCCCCCATTACGTCATGCTTCAGAAATGTGGAAAATGGTCCGTTTTCAAAAGTTTTATTTTTGAACGTCAGTTCACATTTGTAGGTGGATCATCAGTGTTAGAGCTAAAATTAGCATGTTTAAAGTGATTTTCATGCTTCCAGGGGCTCGGGAAGTTAATTAAATACCATTTGGAGGCATTTAATGTTCGCGCAAAAACGGCTGATTTTCGACAAAAGAGATAACACCCCCCCATTACGTCATGCTTCAGAAATGTGGAAAATGGTCCGTTTTCAAATGTTTTATTTTTGAACGTCAGTTCACATTTGTAGGTGGATCATCAGTGTTAGAGCTAAAATTAGCATGTTTAAAGTGATTTTCATGCTTCCAGGGGCCCAAAACACAAGATTTATGGAATGGTTAAAAGTGCATGAAAATGGCCAATTTACTCACTCTGAGTTCTCAAAAAGGGTATCTTCACCCCGGGAAGTTAATTAAATACCATTTGGAGGCATTTAATGTTCGAGCAAAAACGGCAGATTTTCGACAAAAGAGATAACACCCCCCCATTACGTCATGCTTCAGAAATGTGGAAAATGGTCCGTTTTCAAATGTTTTATTTTTGAACGTCAGTTCACATTTGTAGGTGGATCATCAGTGTTAGAGCTAAAATTAGCATGTTTAAAGTGATTTTCATGCTTCCAGGGGCTCGGGAAGTTAATTAAATACCATTTGGAGGCATTTAATGTTCCAGCAAAAACGGCTGATTTTCGACAAAAGAGATAACACCCCCCCATTACGTCATGCTTCAGAAATGTGGAAAATGGTCCGTTTTCAAATGTTTTATTTTTGAACGTCAGTTCACATTTGTAGGTGGATCATCAGTGTTAGAGCTAAAATTAGCATGTTTAAAGTGATTTTCATGCTTCCAGGGGCCCAAAACACAAGATTTATGGAATGGTTAAAAGTGCATGAAAATGGCCAATTTACTCACTCTGAGTTCTCAAAAAGGGTTTCTTCACCCCGGGAAGTTAATTAAATACCATTTGGAGGCATTTAATGTTCGAGCAAAAACGTCTGATTTTCGACAAAAGAGATAACACCCCCCCATTACGTCATGCTTCAGAAATGTGGAAAATGGTCCGTTTTCAAATGTTTTGTTTTTGAACGTCAGTTCACATTTGTAGGTGGATCATCAGTGTTAGAGCTAAAATTAGCATGTTTAAAGTGATTTTCATGCTTCCAGGGGCTCGGGAAGTTAATTAAATACCATTTGGAGGCATTTAATGTTCGAGCAAAAACGGCTGATTTTCGACAAAAGAGATAACACCCCCCCATTACGTCATGCTTCAGAAATGTGGAAAATGGTCCGTTTTCAAATGTTTTATTTTTGAACGTCAGTTCACATTTGTAGGTGGATCATCAGTGTTAGAGCTAAAATTACCATGTTTAAAGTGATTTTCATGCTTCCAGGGGCTCGGGAAGTTAATTAAATACCATTTGGAGGCATTTAATGTTCGAGCAAAAACGGCTGATTTTCGACAAAAGAGATAACACCCCCCCATTACGTCATGCTTCAGAAATGTGGAAAATGGTCCGTTTGCAAATGTTTTATTTTTGAACGTCAGTTCACATTTGTAGGTGGATCATCAGTGTTAGAGCTAAAATTAGCATGTTTAAAGTGATTTTCATGCTTCCAGGGGCCCAAAACACAAGATTTATGGAATGGTTAAAAGTGCATGAAAATGGCCAATTTACTCACTCTGAGTTCTCAAAAAGGGTTTCTTCTCCCCGGGAAGTTAATTAAATACCATTTGGAGGCATTTAATGTTCCAGCAAAAACGGCTGAATTTCGACAAAAGAGATAACACCCCCCATTACGTCATGCTTCAGAAATGTGGAAAATGGTCCGTTTTCAAATGTTTTATTTTTGAACGTCAGTTCACATTTGTAGGTGGATCATCAGTGTTAGAGCTAAAATTAGCATGTTTAAAGTGATTTTCATGCTTCCAGGGGCTCGGGAAGTTAATT
Organism: Lissotriton vulgaris; assembly: GCF_964263255.1. Taxonomy (NCBI): domain Eukaryota; kingdom Metazoa; phylum Chordata; class Amphibia; order Caudata; family Salamandridae; genus Lissotriton; species Lissotriton vulgaris. Next base: position 87,620 of record NW_028245774.1, on the reverse strand, counting down.
AAATACCATTTGGAGGCATTTAATGTTCGAGCAAAAACGGCTGATTTTCGACAAAAGAGATAACACCCCCCCATTACGTCATGCTTCAGAAATGTGGAAAATGGTCCGTTTTCAAATGTTTTATTTTTGAACGTCAGTTCACATTTGTAGGTGGATCATCAGTGTTAGAGCTAAAATTAGCATGTTTAAAGTGATTTTCATGCTTCCAGGGGCTCGGGAAGTTAATTAAATACCATTTGGAGGCATTTAATAAATGGCCAATTTACTCACTCTGAGTTCTCAAAAAGGGTATCTTCACCCCGGGAAGTTAATTAAATACCATTTGGAGGCATTTAATGTTCGAGCAAAAACGGCAGATTTTCGACAAAAGAGATAACACCCCCCCCATTACGTCATGCTTCAGAAATGTGGAAAATGGTCCGTTTTCAAATGTTTTATTTTTGAACGTCAGTTCACATTTGTAGGTGGATCATCAGTGTTAGAGCTAAAATTAGCATGTTTAAAGTGATTTTCATGCTTCCAGGGGCTCGGGAAGTTAATTAAATACCATTTGGAGGCATTTAATGTTCGAGCAAAAACGGCTGATTTTCGACAACAGAGATAACACCCCCCCATTACGCCATGCTTCAGAAATGTGGAAAATGGTCCGTTTTCAAATGTTTTATTTTTGAACGTCAGTTCACATTTGTAGGTGGATCATCAGTGTTAGAGCTAAAATTAGCATGTTTAAAGTGATTTTCATGTTTCCTGGGGCCCTTAACACAATATTTATGGAATGGTTAAAAGTGCATGAAAACGGCCAATTTACTCACTCTGAGTTCTCAAAAAGGGTTTCTTCACCCCGGGAAGTTAATTAAATACCATTTGGAGGCATTTAATGTTCCAGCAAAAACGGCTGATTTTCGACAAAAGAGATAACACCCCCCCATTACGTCATGCTTCAGAAATGTGGAAAATGGTCCGTTTTCAAATGTTTTATTTTTGAACGTCAGTTCACATTTGTAGGTGGATCATCAGTGTTAGAGCTAAAATTAGCATGTTTAAAGTGATTTTCATGCTTCCAGGGGCTCGGGAAGTTAATTAAATACCATTTGGAGGCATTTAATGTTCGAGCAAAAACGGCTGATTTTCGACAAAAGAGATAACACCCCCCCCATTACGTCATGCTTCAGAAATGTGGAAAATGGTCCGTTTTCAAATGTTTTATTTTTGAACGTCAGTTCACATTTGTAGGTGGATCATCGGTGTTAGAGCTAAAATTAGCATGTTTAAAGTGATTTTCATGCTTCCAGGGGCCCAAAACACAAGATTTATGGAATGGTTAAAAGTGCATGAAAATGGCCAATTTACTCACTCTGAGTTCTCAAAAAGGGTTTCTTCACCCCGGGAAGTTAATTAAATACCATTTGGAGGCATTTAATGTTCGAGCAAAAACGGCTGATTTTCGACAAAAGAGATAACACCCCCCCATTACGTCATGCTTCAGAAATGTGGAAAATGGTCCGTTTTCAAATGTTTTATTTTTGAGCGTCAGTTCACATTTGTAGGTGGATCATCAGTGTTAGAGCTAAAATTAGCATGTTTAAAGTGATTTTCATGCTTCCAGGGGCCCAAAACACAAGATTTATGGAATGGTTAAAAGTGCATGAAAATGGCCAATTTACTCACTCTGAGTTCTCAAAAAGGGTTTCTTCACCCCGGGAAGTTAATTAAATACCATTTGGAGGCATTTAATGTTTGAGCAAAAACGGCTGATTTTCGACAAAAGAGATAACACCCCCCCCATTACGTCATGCTTCAGAAATGTGGAAAAAGGTCCGTTTTCAAATGTTTTATTTTTGAACGTCAGTTCACATTTGTAGGTGGATCATCAGTGTTAGAGCTAAAATTAGCATGTTTAAAGTGATTTTCATGCTTCCAGGGGCTTGGGAAGTTAATTAAATACCATTTGGAGGCATTTAATGTTCGAGCAAAAACGGCTGATTTTCGACAAAAGAGATAACACCCCCCCATTACGTCATGCTTCAGAAATGTGGAAAATGGTCCGTTTTCAAATGTTTTATTTTTGAACGTCAGTTCACATTTGTAGGTGGATCATCAGTGTTAGAGCTAAAATTAGCATGTTTAAAGTGATTTTCATGCTTCCAGGGGCTCGGGAAGTTAATTAAATACCATTTAGAGGCATTTAATGTTCAAGCAAAAACTGCTGATTTTCGACAAAAGAGATAACACCCCCCCATTACGTCATGCTTCAGAAATGTGGAAAATGGTCCGTTTTCAAATGTTTTATTTTTGAACGTCAGTTCACATTTGTAGGTGGATCATCAGTGTTAGAGCTAAAATTAGCATGTTTAAAGTGATTTTCATGCTTCCAGGGGCCCAAAACACAAGATTTATGGAATGGTTAAAAGTGCATGAAAATGGCCAATTTACTCACTCTGAGTTCTCAAAAAGGGTTTCTTCACCCCGGGAAGTTAATTAAATACCATTTGGAGGCATTTAATGTTCGAGCAAAAACGGCTGATTTTCGACAAAAGAGATAACACCCCCCCATTACGTCATGCTTCAGAAATGTGGAAAATGGTCCGTTTTCAAATGTTTTATTTTTGAACGTCAGTTCACATTTGTAGGTGGATCATCAGTGTTAGAGCTAAAATTAGCATGTTTAAAGTGATTTTCATGCTTCCAGGGGCTCGGGAAGTTAATTAAATACCATTTGGAGGCATTTAATGTTCGCGCAAAAACGGCTGATTTTCGACAAAAGAGATAACACCCCCCCATTACGTCATGCTTCAGAAATGTGGAAAATGGTCCGTTTTCAAATGTTTTATTTTTGAACGTCAGTTCACATTTGTAGGTGGATCATCAGTGTTAGAGCTAAAATTAGCATGTTTAAAGTGATTTTCATGCTTCCAGGGGCCCAAAACACAAGATTTATGGAATGGTTAAAAGTGCATGAAAATGGCCAATTTACTCACTCTGAGTTCTCAAAAAGGGTATCTTCACCCCGGGAAGTTAATTAAATACCATTTGGAGGCATTTAATGTTCGAGCAAAAACGGCTGATTTTCGACAAAAGAGATAACACCCCCCCATTACGTCATGCTTCAGAAATGTGGAAAATGGTCCGTTTTCAAATGTTTTATTTTTGAACGTCAGTTCACATTTGTAGGTGGATCATCAGTGTTAGAGCTAAAATTAGCATGTTTAAAGTGATTTTCATGCTTCCAGGGGCTCGGGAAGTTAATTAAATACCATTTGGAGGCATTTAATGTTCGAGCAAAAACGGCTGATTTTCGACAAAAGAGATAACACCCCCCCATTACGTCATGCTTCAGAAATGTGGAAAATGGTCCGTTTTCAAATGTTTTATTTTTGAACGTCAGTTCACATTTGTAGGTGGATCATCAGTGTTAGAGCTAAAATTACCATGTTTAAAGTGATTTTCATGCTTCCAGGGGCTCGGGAAGTTAATTAAATACCATTTGGAGGCATTTAATGTTCGAGCAAAAACGGCTGATTTTCGACAAAAGAGATAACACCCCCCCATTACGTCATGCTTCAGAAATGTGGAAAATGGTCCGTTTGCAAATGTTTTATTTTTGAACGTCAGTTCACATTTGTAGGTGGATCATCAGTGTTAGAGCTAAAATTAGCATGTTTAAAGTGATTTTCATGCTTCCAGGGGCCCAAAACACAAGATTTATGGAATGGTTAAAAGTGCATGAAAATGGCCAATTTACTCACTCTGAGTTCTCAAAAAAGGTTTCTTCTCCCCGGGAAGTTAATTAAATACCATTTGGAGGCATTTAATGTTCCAGCAAAAACGGCTGAATTTCGACAAAAGAGATAACACCCCCCATTACGTCATGCTTCAGAAATGTGGAAAATGGTCCGTTTTCAAATGTTTTATTTTTGAACGTCAGTTCACATTTGTAGGTGGATCATCAGTGTTAGAGCTAAAATTAGCATGTTTAAAGTGATTTTCATGCTTCCAGGGGCTCGGGAAGTTAATTAAATACCATTTGGAGGCATTTAATGTTCGAGCAAAAACGGCTGATTTTCGACAAAAGAGATAACACCCCCCCATTACGTCATGCTTCAGAAATGTGGAAAATGGTCCGTTTTCAAATGTTTTATTTTTGAACGTCAGTTCACATTTGTAGGTGGATCATCAGTGTTAGAGCTAAAATTAGCATGTTTAAAGTGATTTTCATGCTTCCAGGGGCTCGGGAAGTTAATTAAATACCATTTGGAGGCATTTAATGTTCGAGCAAAAACGGCTGATTTTCGACAAAAGAGATAACACCCCCCCATTACGTCATGCTTCAGAAATGTGGAAAATGGTCCGTTTTCAAATGTTTTATTTTTGAACGTCAGTTCACATTTGTAGGTGGATCATCAGTGTTAGAGCTAAAATTAGCATGTTTAAAGTGATTTTCATGCTTCCAGGGGCCCAAAACACAAGATTTATGGAATGGTTAAAAGTGCATGAAAATGGCCAATTTACTCACTCTGAGTTCTCAAAAAGGGTTTCTTCACCCCGGGAAGTTAATTAAATACCATTTGGAGGCATTTAATGTTTGAGCAAAAACGGCTGATTTTCGACAAAAGAGATAACACCCCCCCATTACGTCATGCTTCAGAAATGTGGAAAATGGTCCGTTTTCAAATGTTTTGTTTTTGAACGTCAGTTCACATTTGTAGGTGGATCATCAGTGTTAGAGCTAAAATTAGCATGTTTAAAGTGATTTTTATGCTTCCAGGGGCTCGGGAAGTTAATTAAATACCATTTGGAGGCATTTAATGTTCGAGCAAAAACGGCTGATTTTCGACAAAAGAGATAACACCCCCCATTACGTCATGCTTCAGAAATGTGGAAAATGGTCCGTTTTCAAATGTTTTATTTTTGAACGTCAGTTCACATTTGTAGGTGGATCATCAGTGTTAGAGCTAAAATTAGCATGTTTAAAGTGATTTTCATGCTTCCAGGGGCTCGGGAAGTTAATTAAATACCATTTGGAGGCATTTAATGTTCGAGCAAAAACGGCTGATTTTCGACAAAAGAGATAACACCCCCCCCATTACGTCATGCTTCAGAAATGTGGAAAATGGTCCGTTTTCAAATGTTTTATTTTTGAACGTCAGTTCACATTTGTAGGTGGATCATCGGTGTTAGAGCTAAAATTAGCATGTTTAAAGTGATTTTCATGCTTCCAGGGGCCCAAAACACAAGATTTATGGAATGGTTAAAAGTGCATGAAAATGGCCAATTTACTCACTCTGAGTTCTCAAAAAGGGTTTCTTCACCCCGGGAAGTTAATTAAATACCATTTGGAGGCATTTAATGTTCGAGCAAAAACGGCTGATTTTCGACAAAAGAGATAACACCCCCCCATTACGTCATGCTTCAGAAATGTGGAAAATGGTCCGTTTTCAAATGTTTTATTTTTGAACGTCAGTTCACATTTGTAGGTGGATCATCAGTGTTAGAGCTAAAATGAGCATGTTTAAAGTGATTTTCCTGCTTCCAGGGGCCCAAAACACAAGATTTATGGAATGGTTAAAAGTGCATGAAAATGGCCAATTTACTCACTCTGAGTTCTCAAAAAGGGTTTCTTCACCCCGGGAAGTTAATTAAATACCATTTGGAGGCATTTAATGTTCCAGCAAAAACGGCTGATTTTCGACAAAAGAGATAACACCCCCCATTACGTCATGCTTCAGAAACGTGGAAAAAGGTCCGTTTTCAAATGTTTTATTTTTGAACGTCAGTTCACATTTGTAGGTGGATCATCAGTGTTAGAGCTAAAATTAGCATGTTTAAAGTGATTTTCATGCTTCCAGGGGCTTGGGAAGTTAATTAAATACCATTTGGAGGCATTTAATGTTCGAGCAAAAACGGCTGATTTTCGACAAAAGAGATAACACCCCCCCATTACGTCATGCTTCAGAAATGTGGAAAATGGTCCGTTTTCAAATGTTTTATTTTTGAACGTCAGTTCACATTTGTAGGTGGATCATCAGTGTTAGAGCTAAAATTAGCATGTTTAAAGTGATTTTCATGCTTCCAGGGGCTCGGGAAGTTAATTAAATACCATTTAGAGGCATTTAATGTTCGAGCAAAAACGGCTGATTTTCGACAAAAGAGATAACACCCCCCCATTACGTCATGCTTCAGAAATGTGGAAAATGGTCCGTTTTCAAATGTTTTATTTTTGAACGTCAGTTCACATTTGTAGGTGGATCATCAGTGTTAGAGCTAAAATTAGCATGTTTAAAGTGATTTTCATGCTTCCAGGGGCCCAAAACACAAGATTTATGGAATGGTTAAAAGTGCATGAAAATGGCCAATTTACTCACTCTGAGTTCTCAAAAAGGGTTTCTTCACCCCGGGAAGTTAATTAAATACCATTTGGAGGCATTTAATGTTCGAGCAAAAACGGCTGATTTTCGACAAAAGAGATAACACCCCCCCATTACGTCATGCTTCAGAAATGTGGAAAATGGTCCGTTTTCAAAAGTTTTATTTTTGAACGTCAGTTCACATTTGTAGGTGGATCATCAGTGTTAGAGCTAAAATTAGCATGTTTAAAGTGATTTTCATGCTTCCAGGGGCTCGGGAAGTTAATTAAATACCATTTGGAGGCATTTAATGTTCGCGCAAAAACGGCTGATTTTCGACAAAAGAGATAACACCCCCCCATTACGTCATGCTTCAGAAATGTGGAAAATGGTCCGTTTTCAAATGTTTTATTTTTGAACGTCAGTTCACATTTGTAGGTGGATCATCAGTGTTAGAGCTAAAATTAGCATGTTTAAAGTGATTTTCATGCTTCCAGGGGCCCAAAACACAAGATTTATGGAATGGTTAAAAGTGCATGAAAATGGCCAATTTACTCACTCTGAGTTCTCAAAAAGGGTATCTTCACCCCGGGAAGTTAATTAAATACCATTTGGAGGCATTTAATGTTCGAGCAAAAACGGCAGATTTTCGACAAAAGAGATAACACCCCCCCATTACGTCATGCTTCAGAAATGTGGAAAATGGTCCGTTTTCAAATGTTTTATTTTTGAACGTCAGTTCACATTTGTAGGTGGATCATCAGTGTTAGAGCTAAAATTAGCATGTTTAAAGTGATTTTCATGCTTCCAGGGGCTCGGGAAGTTAATTAAATACCATTTGGAGGCATTTAATGTTCCAGCAAAAACGGCTGATTTTCGACAAAAGAGATAACACCCCCCCATTACGTCATGCTTCAGAAATGTGGAAAATGGTCCGTTTTCAAATGTTTTATTTTTGAACGTCAGTTCACATTTGTAGGTGGATCATCAGTGTTAGAGCTAAAATTAGCATGTTTAAAGTGATTTTCATGCTTCCAGGGGCCCAAAACACAAGATTTATGGAATGGTTAAAAGTGCATGAAAATGGCCAATTTACTCACTCTGAGTTCTCAAAAAGGGTTTCTTCACCCCGGGAAGTTAATTAAATACCATTTGGAGGCATTTAATGTTCGAGCAAAAACGTCTGATTTTCGACAAAAGAGATAACACCCCCCCATTACGTCATGCTTCAGAAATGTGGAAAATGGTCCGTTTTCAAATGTTTTGTTTTTGAACGTCAGTTCACATTTGTAGGTGGATCATCAGTGTTAGAGCTAAAATTAGCATGTTTAAAGTGATTTTCATGCTTCCAGGGGCTCGGGAAGTTAATTAAATACCATTTGGAGGCATTTAATGTTCGAGCAAAAACGGCTGATTTTCGACAAAAGAGATAACACCCCCCCATTACGTCATGCTTCAGAAATGTGGAAAATGGTCCGTTTTCAAATGTTTTATTTTTGAACGTCAGTTCACATTTGTAGGTGGATCATCAGTGTTAGAGCTAAAATTACCATGTTTAAAGTGATTTTCATGCTTCCAGGGGCTCGGGAAGTTAATTAAATACCATTTGGAGGCATTTAATGTTCGAGCAAAAACGGCTGATTTTCGACAAAAGAGATAACACCCCCCCATTAGGTCATGCTTCAGAAATGTGGAAAATGGTCCGTTTGCAAATGTTTTATTTTTGAACGTCAGTTCACATTTGTAGGTGGATCATCAGTGTTAGAGCTAAAATTAGCATGTTTAAAGTGATTTTCATGCTTCCAGGGGCCCAAAACACAAGATTTATGGAATGGTTAAAAGTGCATGAAAATGGCCAATTTACTCACTCTGAGTTCTCAAAAAGGGTTTCTTCTCCCCGGGAAGTTAATTAAATACCATTTGGAGGCATTTAATGTTCCAGCAAAAACGGCTGAATTTCGACAAAAGAGATAACACCCCCCATTACGTCATGCTTCAGAAATGTGGAAAATGGTCCGTTTTCAAATGTTTTGTTTTTGAACGTCAGTTCACATTTGTAGGTGGATCATCAGTGTTAGAGCTAAAATTAGCATGTTTAAAGTGATTTTCATGCTTCCAGGGGCTCGGGAAGTTAATTAAATACCATTTGGAGGCATTTAATGTTCGAGCAAAAACGGCTGATTTTCGACAAAAGAGATAACACCCCCCATTACGTCATGCTTCAGAAATGTGGAAAATGGTCCGTTTTCAAATGTTTTATTTTTGAACGTCAGTTCACATTTGTAGGTGGATCATCAGTGTTAGAGCTAAAATTAGCATGTTTAAAGTGATTTTCATGCTTCCAGGGGCCCAAAACACAAGATTTATGGAATGGTTAAAAGTGCATGAAAATGGCCAATTTACTCACTCTGAGTTCTCAAAAAGGGTATCTTCACCCCGGGAAGTTAATTAAATACCATTTGGAGGCATTTAATGTTCGAGCAAAAACGGCAGATTTTCGACAAAAGAGATAACACCCCCCCCATTACGTCATGCTTCAGAAATGTGGAAAATGGTCCGTTTTCAAATGTTTTATTTTTGAACGTCAGTTCACATTTGTAGGTGGATCATCAGTGTTAGAGCTAAAATTAGCATGTTTAAAGTGATTTTCATGCTTCCAGGGGCTCGGGAAGTTAATTAAATACCATTTGGAGGCATTTAATGTTCGAGCAAAAACGGCTGATTTTCGACAACAGAGATAACACCCCCCCATTACGCCATGCTTCAGAAATGTGGAAAATGGTCCGTTTTCAAATGTTTTATTTTTGAACGTCAGTTCACATTTGTAGGTGGATCATCAGTGTTAGAGCTAAAATTAGCATGTTTAAAGTGATTTTCATGTTTCCTGGGGCCCTTAACACAATATTTATGGAATGGTTAAAAGTGCATGAAAACGGCCAATTTACTCACTCTGAGTTCTCAAAAAGGGTTTCTTCACCCCGGGAAGTTAATTAAATACCATTTGGAGGCATTTAATGTTCCAGCAAAAACGGCTGATTTTCGACAAAAGAGATAACACCCCCCCATTACGTCATGCTTCAGAAATGTGGAAAATGGTCCGTTTTCAAATGTTTTATTTTTGAACGTCAGTTCACATTTGTAGGTGGATCATCAGTGTTAGAGCTAAAATTAGCATGTTTAAAGTGATTTTCATGCTTCCAGGGGCTCGGGAAGTTAATTAAATACCATTTGGAGGCATTTAATGTTCGAGCAAAAACGGCTGATTTTCGACAAAAGAGATAACACCCCCCCCATTACGTCATGCTTCAGAAATGTGGAAAATGGTCCGTTTTCAAATGTTTTATTTTTGAACGTCAGTTCACATTTGTAGGTGGATCATCGGTGTTAGAGCTAAAATTAGCATGTTTAAAGTGATTTTCATGCTTCCAGGGGCCCAAAACACAAGATTTATGGAATGGTTAAAAGTGCATGAAAATGGCCAATTTACTCACTCTGAGTTCTCAAAAAGGGTTTCTTCACCCCGGGAAGTTAATTAAATACCATTTGGAGGCATTTAATGTTCGAGCAAAAACGGCTGATTTTCGACAAAAGAGATAACACCCCCCCATTACGTCATGCTTCAGAAATGTGGAAAATGGTCCGTTTTCAAATGTTTTATTTTTGAGCGTCAGTTCACATTTGTAGGTGGATCATCAGTGTTAGAGCTAAAATTAGCATGTTTAAAGTGATTTTCATGCTTCCAGGGGCCCAAAACACAAGATTTATGGAATGGTTAAAAGTGCATGAAAATGGCCAATTTACTCACTCTGAGTTCTCAAAAAGGGTTTCTTCACCCCGGGAAGTTAATTAAATACCATTTGGAGGCATTTAATGTTTGAGCAAAAACGGCTGATTTTCGACAAAAGAGATAACACCCCCCCCATTACGTCATGCTTCAGAAATGTGGAAAAAGGTCCGTTTTCAAATGTTTTATTTTTGAACGTCAGTTCACATTTGTAGGTGGATCATCAGTGTTAGAGCTAAAATTAGCATGTTTAAAGTGATTTTCATGCTTCCAGGGGCTTGGGAAGTTAATTAAATACCATTTGGAGGCATTTAATGTTCGAGCAAAAACGGCTGATTTTCGACAAAAGAGATAACACCCCCCCATTACGTCATGCTTCAGAAATGTGGAAAATGGTCCGTTTTCAAATGTTTTATTTTTGAACGTCAGTTCACATTTGTAGGTGGATCATCAGTGTTAGAGCTAAAATTAGCATGTTTAAAGTGATTTTCATGCTTCCAGGGGCTCGGGAAGTTAATTAAATACCATTTAGAGGCATTTAATGTTCAAGCAAAAACTGCTGATTTTCGACAAAAGAGATAACACCCCCCCATTACGTCATGCTTCAGAAATGTGGAAAATGGTCCGTTTTCAAATGTTTTATTTTTGAACGTCAGTTCACATTTGTAGGTGGATCATCAGTGTTAGAGCTAAAATTAGCATGTTTAAAGTGATTTTCATGCTTCCAGGGGCCCAAAACACAAGATTTATGGAATGGTTAAAAGTGCATGAAAATGGCCAATTTACTCACTCTGAGTTCTCAAAAAGGGTTTCTTCACCCCGGGAAGTTAATTAAATACCATTTGGAGGCATTTAATGTTCGAGCAAAAACGGCTGATTTTCGACAAAAGAGATAACACCCCCCCATTACGTCATGCTTCAGAAATGTGGAAAATGGTCCGTTTTCAAATGTTTTATTTTTGAACGTCAGTTCACATTTGTAGGTGGATCATCAGTGTTAGAGCTAAAATTAGCATGTTTAAAGTGATTTTCATGCTTCCAGGGGCTCGGGAAGTTAATTAAATACCATTTGGAGGCATTTAATGTTCGCGCAAAAACGGCTGATTTTCGACAAAAGAGATAACACCCCCCCATTACGTCATGCTTCAGAAATGTGGAAAATGGTCCGTTTTCAAATGTTTTATTTTTGAACGTCAGTTCACATTTGTAGGTGGATCATCAGTGTTAGAGCTAAAATTAGCATGTTTAAAGTGATTTTCATGCTTCCAGGGGCCCAAAACACAAGATTTATGGAATGGTTAAAAGTGCATGAAAATGGCCAATTTACTCACTCTGAGTTCTCAAAAAGGGTATCTTCACCCCGGGAAGTTAATTAAATACCATTTGGAGGCATTTAATGTTCGAGCAAAAACGGCTGATTTTCGACAAAAGAGATAACACCCCCCCATTACGTCATGCTTCAGAAATGTGGAAAATGGTCCGTTTTCAAATGTTTTATTTTTGAACGTCAGTTCACATTTGTAGGTGGATCATCAGTGTTAGAGCTAAAATTAGCATGTTTAAAGTGATTTTCATGCTTCCAGGGGCTCGGGAAGTTAATTAAATACCATTTGGAGGCATTTAATGTTCGAGCAAAAACGGCTGATTTTCGACAAAAGAGATAACACCCCCCCATTACGTCATGCTTCAGAAATGTGGAAAATGGTCCGTTTTCAAATGTTTTATTTTTGAACGTCAGTTCACATTTGTAGGTGGATCATCAGTGTTAGAGCTAAAATTACCATGTTTAAAGTGATTTTCATGCTTCCAGGGGCTCGGGAAGTTAATTAAATACCATTTGGAGGCATTTAATGTTCGAGCAAAAACGGCTGATTTTCGACAAAAGAGATAACACCCCCCCATTACGTCATGCTTCAGAAATGTGGAAAATGGTCCGTTTGCAAATGTTTTATTTTTGAACGTCAGTTCACATTTGTAGGTGGATCATCAGTGTTAGAGCTAAAATTAGCATGTTTAAAGTGATTTTCATGCTTCCAGGGGCCCAAAACACAAGATTTATGGAATGGTTAAAAGTGCATGAAAATGGCCAATTTACTCACTCTGAGTTCTCAAAAAAGGTTTCTTCTCCCCGGGAAGTTAATTAAATACCATTTGGAGGCATTTAATGTTCCAGCAAAAACGGCTGAATTTCGACAAAAGAGATAACACCCCCCATTACGTCATGCTTCAGAAATGTGGAAAATGGTCCGTTTTCAAATGTTTTATTTTTGAACGTCAGTTCACATTTGTAGGTGGATCATCAGTGTTAGAGCTAAAATTAGCATGTTTAAAGTGATTTTCATGCTTCCAGGGGCTCGGGAAGTTAATTAAATACCATTTGGAGGCATTTAATGTTCGAGCAAAAACGGCTGATTTTCGACAAAAGAGATAACACCCCCCCATTACGTCATGCTTCAGAAATGTGGAAAATGGTCCGTTTTCAAATGTTTTATTTTTGAACGTCAGTTCACATTTGTAGGTGGATCATCAGTGTTAGAGCTAAAATTAGCATGTTTAAAGTGATTTTCATGCTTCCAGGGGCTCGGGAAGTTAATTAAATACCATTTGGAGGCATTTAATGTTCGAGCAAAAACGGCTGATTTTCGACAAAAGAGATAACACCCCCCCATTACGTCATGCTTCAGAAATGTGGAAAATGGTCCGTTTTCAAATGTTTTATTTTTGAACGTCAGTTCACATTTGTAGGTGGATCATCAGTGTTAGAGCTAAAATTAGCATGTTTAAAGTGATTTTCATGCTTCCAGGGGCTCGGGAAGTTAATTAAATACCATTTGGAGGCATTTAATGTTCGAGCAAAAACGGCTGATTTTCGACAAAAGAGATAACACCCCCCCCATTACGTCATGCTTCAGAAATGTGGAAAATGGTCCGTTTTCAAATGTTTTATTTTTGAACGTCAGTTCACATTTGTAGGTGGATCATCAGTGTTAGAGCTAAAATTAGCATGTTTAAAGTGATTTTCATGCTTCCAGGGGCCCAAAACACAAGATTTATGGAATGGTTAAAAGTGCATGAAAACGGCCAATTTACTCACTCTGAGTTCTCAAAAAGGGTTTCTTCACCCCGGGAAGTTAATTAAATACCATTTGGAGGCATTTAATGTTCCAGCAAAAACGGCTGATTTTCGACAAAAGAGATAACACCCCCCATTACGTCATGCTTCAGAAATGTGGAAAATGGTCCGTTTTCAAATGTTTTATTTTTGAGCGTCAGTTCACATTTTTAGGTGGATCATCAGTGTTAGAGCTAAAATTAGCATGTTTAAAGTGATTTTCATGCTTCCAGGGGCCCAAAACACAAGATTTATGGAATGGTTAAAAGTGCATGAAAATGGCCAATTTACTCACTCTGAGTTCTCAAAAAGGGTTTCTTCACCCCGGGAAGTTAATTAAATACCATTTGGAGGCATTTAATGTTTGAGCAAAAACGGCTGATTTTTGACAAAAGAGATAACACCCCCCCATTACGTCATGCTTCAGAAATGTGGAAAATGGTCCGTTTTCAAATGTTTTGTTTTTGAACGTCAGTTCACATTTGTAGGTGGATCATCAGTGTTAGAGCTAAAATTAGCATGTTTAAAGTGATTTTCATGCTTCCAGGGGCTCGGGAAGTTAATTAAATACCATTTGGAGGCATTTAATGTTCGAGCAAAAACGGCTGATTTTCGACAAAAGAGATAACACCCCCCATTACGTCATGCTTCAGAAATGTGGAAAATGGTCCGTTTTCAAATGTTTTATTTTTGAACGTCAGTTCACATTTGTAGGTGGATCATCAGTGTTAGAGCTAAAATTAGCATGTTTAAAGTGATTTTCATGCTTCCAGGGGCTCGGGAAGTTAATTAAATACCATTTGGAGGCATTTAATGTTCGAGCAAAAACGGCTGATTTTCGACAAAAGAGATAACACCCCCCCCATTACGTCATGCTTCAGAAATGTGGAAAATGGTCCGTTTTCAAATGTTTTATTTTTGAACGTCAGTTCACATTTGTAGGTGGATCATCGGTGTTAGAGCTAAAATTAGCATGTTTAAAGTGATTTTCATGCTTCCAGGGGCCCAAAACACAAGATTTATGGAATGGTTAAAAGTGCATGAAAATGGCCAATTTACTCACTCTGAGTTCTCAAAAAGGGTTTCTTCACCCCGGGAAGTTAATTAAATACCATTTGGAGGCATTTAATGTTCGAGCAAAAACGGCTGATTTTCGACAAAAGAGATAACACCCCCCCATTACGTCATGCTTCAGAAATGTGGAAAATGGTCCGTTTTCAAATGTTTTATTTTTGAACGTCAGTTCACATTTGTAGGTGGATCATCAGTGTTAGAGCTAAAATTAGCATGTTTAAAGTGATTTTCCTGCTTCCAGGGGCCCAAAACACAAGATTTATGGAATGGTTAAAAGTGCATGAAAATGGCCAATTTACTCACTCTGAGTTCTCAAAAAGGGTTTCTTCACCCCGGGAAGTTAATTAAATACCATTTGGAGGCATTTAATGTTCCAGCAAAAACGGCTGATTTTCGACAAAAGAGATAACACCCCCCATTACGTCATGCTTCAGAAATGTGGAAAAAGGTCCGTTTTCAAATGTTTTATTTTTGAACGTCAGTTCACATTTGTAGGTGGATCATCAGTGTTAGAGCTAAAATTAGCATGTTTAAAGTGATTTTCATGCTTCCAGGGGCTTGGGAAGTTAATTAAATACCATTTGGAGGCATTTAATGTTCGAGCAAAAACGGCTGATTTTCGACAAAAGAGATAACACCCCCCATTACGTCATGCTTCAGAAATGTGGAAAATGGTCCGTTTTCAAATGTTTTATTTTTGAACGTCAGTTCACATTTGTAGGTGGATCATCAGTGTTAGAGCTAAAATTAGCATGTTTAAAGTGATTTTCATGCTTCCAGGGGCTCGGGAAGTTAATTAAATACCATTTAGAGGCATTTAATGTTCGAGCAAAAACGGCTGATTTTCGACAAAAGAGATAACACCCCCCCATTACGTCATGCTTCAGAAATGTGGAAAATGGTCCGTTTTCAAATGTTTTATTTTTGAACGTCAGTTCACATTTGTAGGTGGATCATCAGTGTTAGAGCTAAAATTAGCATGTTTAAAGTGATTTTCATGCTTCCAGGGGCCCAAAACACAAGATTTATGGAATGGTTAAAAGTGCATGAAAATGGCCAATTTACTCACTCTGAGTTCTCAAAAAGGGTTTCTTCACCCCGGGAAGGTAATTAATTACCATTTGGAGGCATTTAATGTTCGAGCAAAAACGGCTGATTTTCGACAAAAGAGATAACACCCCCCCTTTACGTCATGCTTCAGAAATGTGGAAAATGGTCCGTTTTCAAATGTTTTATTTTTGAACGTCAGTTCACATTTGTAGGTGGATCATCAGTGTTAGAGCTAAAATTAGCATGTTTAAAGTGATTTTCATGCTTCCAGGGGCTCGGGAAGTTAATTAAATACCATTTGGAGGCATTTAATGTTCGCGCAAAAACGGCTGATTTTCGACAAAAGAGATAACACCCCCCCATTACGTCATGCTTCAAAAATGTGGAAAATGGTCAGTTTTCAAATGTTTTATTTTTGAACGTCAGTTCACATTTGTAGGTGGATCATCAGTGTTAGAGCTAAAATTAGCATGTTTAAAGTGATTTTCATGCTTCCAGGGGCCCAAAACACAAGATTTATGGAATGGTTAAAAGTGCATGAAAATGGCCAATTTACTAACTCTGAGTTCTCAAAAAGGGTATCTTCACCCCGGGAAGTTAATTAAATACCATTTGGAGGCATTTAATGTTCGAGCAAAAACGGCAGATTTTCGACAAAAGAGATAACACCCCCCCATTACGTCATGCTTCAGAAATGTGGAAAATGGTCCGTTTTCAAATGTTTTATTTTTGAACGTCAGTTCACATTTGTAGGTGGATCATCAGTGTTAGAGCTAAAATTAGCATGTTTAAAGTGATTGTCATGCTTCCAGGGGCTCGGGAAGTTAATTAAATACCATTTGGAGGCATTTAATGTTCCAGCAAAAACGGCTGATTTTCGACAAAAGAGATAACACCCCCCCATTACGTCATGCTTCAGAAATGTGGAAAATGGTCCGTTTTCAAATGTTTTATTTTTGAACGTCAGTTCACATTTGTAGGTGGATCATCAGTGTTAGAGCTAAAATTAGCATGTTTAAAGTGATTTTCATGCTTCCAGGGGCCCAAAACACAAGATTTATGGAATGGTTAAAAGTGCATGAAAATGGCCAATTTACTCACTCTGAGTTCTCAAAAAGGGTTTCTTCACCCCGGGAAGTTAAGTAAATACCATTTGGAGGCATTTAATGTTCCAGCAAAAACGGCTGAATTTCGACAAAAGAGATAACACCCCCCATTACGTCATGCTTCAGAAATGTGGAAAATGGTCCGTTTTCAAATGTTTTATTTTTGAACGTCAGTTCACATTTGTAGGTGGATCATCAGTGTTAGAGCTAAAATTAGCATGTTTAAAGTGATTTTCATGCTTCCAGGGGCTCGGGAAGTTAATTGAATACCATTTGGAGGCATTTAATGTTCGAGCAAAAACGGCTGATTTTCGACAAAAGAGATAACACCCCCCCCATTACGTCATGCTTCAGAAATGTGGAAAATGGTCCGTTTTCAAATGTTTTATTTTTGAACGTCAGTTCACATTTGTAGGTGGATCATCAGTGTTAGAGCTAAAATTAGCATGTTTAAAGTGATTTTCATGCTTCCAGGGGCTCGGGAAGTTAATTAAATACCATTTGGAGGCATTTAATGTTCGAGCAAAAACGGCTGATTTTCGACAAAAGAGATAACACCCCCCCATTACGTCATGCTTCAGAAATGTGGAAAATGGTCCGTTTTCAAATGTTTTATTTTTGAACGTCAGTTCACATTTGTAGGTGGATCATCAGTGTTAGAGCTAAAATTAGCATGTTTAAAGTGATTTTCATGCTTCCAGGGGCTCGGGAAGTTAATTAAATACCATTTGGAGGCATTTAATGTTCGAGCAAAAACGGCTGATTTTCGACAAAAGAGATAACACCCCCCCATTACGTCATGCTTCAGAAATGTGGAAAATGGTCCGTTTGCAAATGTTTTATTTTTGAACGTCAGTTCACATTTGTAGGTGGATCATCAGTGTTAGAGCTAAAATTAGCATGTTTAAAGTGATTTTCATGCTTCCAGGGGCCCAAAACACAAGATTTATGGAATGGTTAAAAGTGCATGAAAATGGCCAATTTACTCACTCTGAGTTCTCAAAAAGGGTTTCTTCTCCCCGGGAAGTTAATTAAATACCATTTGGAGGCATTTAATGTTCCAGCAAAAACGGCTGAATTTCGACAAAAGAGATAACACCCCCCATTACGTCATGCTTCAGAAATGTGGATAATGGTCCGTTTCCAAATGTTTTATTTTTGAACGTCAGTTCACATTTGTAGGTGGATCATCAGTGTTAGAGCTAAAATTAGCATGTTTTAAGTGATTTTCATGCTTCCAGGGGCTCGGGAAGTTAATTAAATACCATTTGGAGGCATTTAATGTTCGAGCAAAAACGGCTGATTTTCGACAAAAGAGATAACACCCCCCCATTACGTCATGCTTCAGAAATGTGGAAAATGGTCCGTTTTCAAATGTTTTATTTTTGAACGTCAGTTCACATTTGTAGGTGGATCATCAGTGTTAGAGCTAAAATTAGCATGTTTAAAGTGATTTTCATGCTTCCAGGGGCTCGGGAAGTTAATTAAATACCATTTGGAGGCATTTAATGTTCGAGCAAAAACGGCTGATTTTCGACAAAAGAGATAACACCCCCCCATTACGTCATGCTTCAGAAATGTGGAAAATGGTCCGTTTTCAAATGTTTTATTTTTGAACGTCAGTTCACATTTGTAGGTGGATCATCAGTGTTAGAGCTAAAATTAGCATGTTTAAAGTGATTTTCATGCTTCCAGGGGCTCGGGAAGTTAATTAAATACCATTTGGAGGCATTTAATGTTCGAGCAAAAACGGCTGATTTTCGACAAAAGAGATAACACCCCCCCATTACGTCATGCTTCAGAAATGTGGAAAATGGTCCGTTTTCAAATGTTTTATTTTTGAACGTCAGTTCACATTTGTAGGTGGATCATCAGTGTTAGAGCTAAAATTAGCATGTTTAAAGTGATTTTCATGCTTCCAGGGGCCCAAAACACAAGATTTATGGAATGGTTAAAAGTGCATGAAAATGGCCAATTTACTCACTCTGAGTTCTCAAAAAGGGTATCTTCACCCCGGGAAGGTAATTAAATACCATTTGGAGGCATTTAATGTTCGAGCAAAAACGGCAGATTTTCGACAAAAGAGATAACACCCCCCCCATTACGTCATGCTTCAGAAATGTGGAAAATGGTCCGTTTTCAAATGTTTTATTTTTGAACGTCAGTTCACATTTGTAGGTGGATCATCAGTGTTAGAGCTAAAATTAGCATGTTTAAAGTGATTTTCATGCTTCCAGGGGCCCAAAACACAAGATTTATGGAATGGTTAAAAGTGCATGAAAATGGCCAATTTACTCACTCTGAGTTCTCAAAAAGGGTTTCTTCACCCCGGGAAGTTAATTAAATACCATTTGGAGGCATTTAATGTTTGAGCAAAAACGGCTGATTTTCGACAAAAGAGATAACACCCCCCCATTACGTCATGCTTCAGAAATGTGGAAAATGGTCCGTTTTCAAATGTTTTGTTTTTGAACGTCAGTTCACATTTGTAGGTGGATCATCAGTGTTAGAGCTAAAATTAGCATGTTTAAAGTGATTTTTATGCTTCCAGGGGCTCGGGAAGTTAATTAAATACCATTTGGAGGCATTTAATGTTCGAGCAAAAACGGCTGATTTTCGACAAAAGAGATAACACCCCCCATTACGTCATGCTTCAGAAATGTGGAAAATGGTCCGTTTTCAAATGTTTTATTTTTGAACGTCAGTTCACATTTGTAGGTGGATCATCAGTGTTAGAGCTAAAATTAGCATGTTTAAAGTGATTTTCATGCTTCCAGGGGCTCGGGAAGTTAATTAAATACCATTTGGAGGCATTTAATGTTCGAGCAAAAACGGCTGATTTTCGACAAAAGAGATAACACCCCCCCCATTACGTCATGCTTCAGAAATGTGGAAAATGGTCCGTTTTCAAATGTTTTATTTTTGAACGTCAGTTCACATTTGTAGGTGGATCATCGGTGTTAGAGCTAAAATTAGCATGTTTAAAGTGATTTTCATGCTTCCAGGGGCCCAAAACACAAGATTTATGGAATGGTTAAAAGTGCATGAAAATGGCCAATTTACTCACTCTGAGTTCTCAAAAAGGGTTTCTTCACCCCGGGAAGTTAATTAAATACCATTTGGAGGCATTTAATGTTCGAGCAAAAACGGCTGATTTTCGACAAAAGAGATAACACCCCCCCATTACGTCATGCTTCAGAAATGTGGAAAATGGTCCGTTTTCAAATGTTTTATTTTTGAACGTCAGTTCACATTTGTAGGTGGATCATCAGTGTTAGAGCTAAAATGAGCATGTTTAAAGTGATTTTCCTGCTTCCAGGGGCCCAAAACACAAGATTTATGGAATGGTTAAAAGTGCATGAAAATGGCCAATTTACTCACTCTGAGTTCTCAAAAAGGGTTTCTTCACCCCGGGAAGTTAATTAAATACCATTTGGAGGCATTTAATGTTCCAGCAAAAACGGCTGATTTTCGACAAAAGAGATAACACCCCCCATTACGTCATGCTTCAGAAACGTGGAAAAAGGTCCGTTTTCAAATGTTTTATTTTTGAACGTCAGTTCACATTTGTAGGTGGATCATCAGTGTTAGAGCTAAAATTAGCATGTTTAAAGTGATTTTCATGCTTCCAGGGGCTTGGGAAGTTAATTAAATACCATTTGGAGGCATTTAATGTTCGAGCAAAAACGGCTGATTTTCGACAAAAGAGATAACACCCCCCCATTACGTCATGCTTCAGAAATGTGGAAAATGGTCCGTTTTCAAATGTTTTATTTTTGAACGTCAGTTCACATTTGTAGGTGGATCATCAGTGTTAGAGCTAAAATTAGCATGTTTAAAGTGATTTTCATGCTTCCAGGGGCTCGGGAAGTTAATTAAATACCATTTAGAGGCATTTAATGTTCGAGCAAAAACGGCTGATTTTCGACAAAAGAGATAACACCCCCCCATTACGTCATGCTTCAGAAATGTGGAAAATGGTCCGTTTTCAAATGTTTTATTTTTGAACGTCAGTTCACATTTGTAGGTGGATCATCAGTGTTAGAGCTAAAATTAGCATGTTTAAAGTGATTTTCATGCTTCCAGGGGCCCAAAACACAAGATTTATGGAATGGTTAAAAGTGCATGAAAATGGCCAATTTACTCACTCTGAGTTCTCAAAAAGGGTTTCTTCACCCCGGGAAGTTAATTAAATACCATTTGGAGGCATTTAATGTTCGAGCAAAAACGGCTGATTTTCGACAAAAGAGATAACACCCCCCCATTACGTCATGCTTCAGAAATGTGGAAAATGGTCCGTTTTCAAAAGTTTTATTTTTGAACGTCAGTTCACATTTGTAGGTGGATCATCAGTGTTAGAGCTAAAATTAGCATGTTTAAAGTGATTTTCATGCTTCCAGGGGCTCGGGAAGTTAATTAAATACCATTTGGAGGCATTTAATGTTCGCGCAAAAACGGCTGATTTTCGACAAAAGAGATAACACCCCCCCATTACGTCATGCTTCAGAAATGTGGAAAATGGTCCGTTTTCAAATGTTTTATTTTTGAACGTCAGTTCACATTTGTAGGTGGATCATCAGTGTTAGAGCTAAAATTAGCATGTTTAAAGTGATTTTCATGCTTCCAGGGGCCCAAAACACAAGATTTATGGAATGGTTAAAAGTGCATGAAAATGGCCAATTTACTCACTCTGAGTTCTCAAAAAGGGTATCTTCACCCCGGGAAGTTAATTAAATACCATTTGGAGGCATTTAATGTTCGAGCAAAAACGGCAGATTTTCGACAAAAGAGATAACACCCCCCCATTACGTCATGCTTCAGAAATGTGGAAAATGGTCCGTTTTCAAATGTTTTATTTTTGAACGTCAGTTCACATTTGTAGGTGGATCATCAGTGTTAGAGCTAAAATTAGCATGTTTAAAGTGATTTTCATGCTTCCAGGGGCTCGGGAAGTTAATTAAATACCATTTGGAGGCATTTAATGTTCCAGCAAAAACGGCTGATTTTCGACAAAAGAGATAACACCCCCCCATTACGTCATGCTTCAGAAATGTGGAAAATGGTCCGTTTTCAAATGTTTTATTTTTGAACGTCAGTTCACATTTGTAGGTGGATCATCAGTGTTAGAGCTAAAATTAGCATGTTTAAAGTGATTTTCATGCTTCCAGGGGCCCAAAACACAAGATTTATGGAATGGTTAAAAGTGCATGAAAATGGCCAATTTACTCACTCTGAGTTCTCAAAAAGGGTTTCTTCACCCCGGGAAGTTAATTAAATACCATTTGGAGGCATTTAATGTTCGAGCAAAAACGTCTGATTTTCGACAAAAGAGATAACACCCCCCCATTACGTCATGCTTCAGAAATGTGGAAAATGGTCCGTTTTCAAATGTTTTGTTTTTGAACGTCAGTTCACATTTGTAGGTGGATCATCAGTGTTAGAGCTAAAATTAGCATGTTTAAAGTGATTTTCATGCTTCCAGGGGCTCGGGAAGTTAATTAAATACCATTTGGAGGCATTTAATGTTCGAGCAAAAACGGCTGATTTTCGACAAAAGAGATAACACCCCCCCATTACGTCATGCTTCAGAAATGTGGAAAATGGTCCGTTTTCAAATGTTTTATTTTTGAACGTCAGTTCACATTTGTAGGTGGATCATCAGTGTTAGAGCTAAAATTACCATGTTTAAAGTGATTTTCATGCTTCCAGGGGCTCGGGAAGTTAATTAAATACCATTTGGAGGCATTTAATGTTCGAGCAAAAACGGCTGATTTTCGACAAAAGAGATAACACCCCCCCATTACGTCATGCTTCAGAAATGTGGAAAATGGTCCGTTTGCAAATGTTTTATTTTTGAACGTCAGTTCACATTTGTAGGTGGATCATCAGTGTTAGAGCTAAAATTAGCATGTTTAAAGTGATTTTCATGCTTCCAGGGGCCCAAAACACAAGATTTATGGAATGGTTAAAAGTGCATGAAAATGGCCAATTTACTCACTCTGAGTTCTCAAAAAGGGTTTCTTCTCCCCGGGAAGTTAATTAAATACCATTTGGAGGCATTTAATGTTCCAGCAAAAACGGCTGAATTTCGACAAAAGAGATAACACCCCCCATTACGTCATGCTTCAGAAATGTGGAAAATGGTCCGTTTTCAAATGTTTTATTTTTGAACGTCAGTTCACATTTGTAGGTGGATCATCAGTGTTAGAGCTAAAATTAGCATGTTTAAAGTGATTTTCATGCTTCCAGGGGCTCGGGAAGTTAATTAAATACCATTTGGAGGCATTTAATGTTCGAGCAAAAACGGCTGATTTTCGACAAAAGAGATAACACCCCCCCATTACGTCATGCTTCAGAAATGTGGAAAATGGTCCGTTTTCAAATGTTTTATTTTTGAACGTCAGTTCACATTTGTAGGTGGATCATCAGTGTTAGAGCTAAAATTAGCATGTTTAAAGTGATTTTCATGCTTCCAGGGGCTCGGGAAGTTAATTAAATACCATTTGGAGGCATTTAATGTTCGAGCAAAAACGGCTGATTTTCGACAAAAGAGATAACACCCCCCCATTACGTCATGCTTCAGAAATGTGGAAAATGGTCCGTTTTCAAATGTTTTATTTTTGAACGTCAGTTCACATTTGTAGGTGGATCATCAGTGTTAGAGCTAAAATTAGCATGTTTAAAGTGATTTTCATGCTTCCAGGGGCTCGGGAAGTTAATTAAATACCATTTGGAGGCATTTAATGTTCGAGCAAAAACGGCTGATTTTCGACAAAAGAGATAACACCCCCCCATTACGTCATGCTTCAGAAATGTGGAAAATGGTCCGTTTTCAAATGTTTTATTTTTGAACGTCAGTTCACATTTGTAGGTGGATCATCAGTGTTAGAGCTAAAATTAGCATGTTTAAAGTGATTTTCATGCTTCCAGGGGCCCAAAACACAAGATTTATGGAATGGTTAAAAGTGCATGAAAATGGCCAATTTACTCACTCTGAGTTCTCAAAAAGGGTATCTTCACCCCGGGAAGTTAATTAAATACCATTTGGAGGCATTTAATGTTCGAGCAAAAACGGCAGATTTTCGACAAAAGAGATAACACCCCCCCCATTACGTCATGCTTCAGAAATGTGGAAAATGGTCCGTTTTCAAATGTTTTATTTTTGAACGTCAGTTCACATTTGTAGGTGGATCATCAGTGTTAGAGCTAAAATTAGCATGTTTAAAGTGATTTTCATGCTTCCATGGGCTCGGGAAGTTAATTAAATACCATTTGGAGGCATTTAATGTTCGAGCAAAAACGGCTGATTTTCGACAACAGAGATAACACCCCCCCATTATGCCATGCTTCAGAAATGTGGAAAATGGTCCGTTTTCAAATGTCTTATTTTTGAACGTCAGTTCACATTTGTAGGTGGATCATCAGTGTTAGAGCTAAAATTAGCATGTTTAAAGTGATTTTCATGTTTCCTGGGGCCCTTAACACAATATTTATGGAATGGTTAAAAGTGCATGAAAACGGCCAATTTACTCACTCTGAGTTCTCAAAAAGGGTTTCTTCACCCCGGGAAGTTAATTAAATACCATTTGGAGGCATTTAATGTTCCAGCAAAAACGGCTGATTTTCGACAAAAGAGATAACACCCCCCCATTACGTCATGCTTCAGAAATGTGGAAAATGGTCCGTTTTCAAATGTTTTATTTTTGAGCGTCAGTTCACATTTGTAGGTGGATCATCAGTGTTAGAGCTAAAATTAGCATGTTTAAAGTGATTTTCATGCTTCCAGGGGCCCAAAACACAAGATTTATGGAATGGTTAAAAGTGCATGAAAATGGCCAATTTACTCACTCTGAGTTCTCAAAAAGGGTTTCTTCACCCCGGGAAGTTAATTAAATACCATTTGGAGGCATTTAATGTTTGAGCAAAAACGGCTGATTTTCGACAAAAGAGATAACACCCCCCCATTACGTCATGCTTCAGAAATGTGGAAAATGGTCCGTTTTCAAATGTTTTGTTTTTGAACGTCAGTTCACATTTGTAGGTGGATCATCAGTGTTAGAGCTAAAATTAGCATGTTTAAAGTGATTTTCATGCTTCCAGGGGCTCGGGAAGTTAATTAAATACCATTTGGAGGCATTTAATGTTCGAGCAAAAACGGCTGATTTTCGACAAAAGAGATAACACCCCCCATTACGTCATGCTTCAGAAATGTGGAAAATGGTCCGTTTTCAAATGTTTTATTTTTGAACATCAGTTCACATTTGTAGGTGGATCATCAGTGTTAGAGCTAAAATTAGCATGTTTAAAGTGATTTTCATGCTTCCAGGGGCTCGGGAAGTTAATTAAATACCATTTGGAGGCATTTAATGTTCGAGCAAAAACGGCTGATTTTCGACAAAAGAGATAACACCCCCCCCATTACGTCATGCTTCAGAAATGTGGAAAATGGTCCGTTTTCAAATGTTTTATTTTTGAACGTCAGTTCACATTTGTAGGTGGATCATCAGTGTTAGAGCTAAAATTAGCATGTTTAAAGTGATTTTCCTGCTTCCAGGGGCCCAAACCACAAGATTTATGGAATGGTTAAAAGTGCATGAAAATGGCCAATTTACTCACTCTGAGTTCTCAAAAAGGGTTTCTTCACCCCGGGAAGTTAATTAAATACCATTTGGAGGCATTTAATGTTCCAGCAAAAACGGCTGATTTTCGACAAAAGAGATAACACCCCCCATTACGTCATGCTTCAGAAATGTGGAAAAAGGTCCGTTTTCAAATGTTTTATTTTTGAACGTCAGTTCACATTTGTAGGTGGATCATCAGTGTTAGAGCTAAAATTAGCATGTTTAAAGTGATTTTCATGCTTCCAGGGGCTTGGGAAGTTAATTAAATACCATTTGGAGGCATTTAATGTTCGAGAAAAAACAGCTGATTTTCGACAAAAGAGATAACACCCCCCCATTACGTCATGCTTCAGAAATGTGGAAAATGGTCCGTTTTC
Source organism: Lissotriton vulgaris (assembly GCF_964263255.1). Classification (NCBI taxonomy): domain Eukaryota; kingdom Metazoa; phylum Chordata; class Amphibia; order Caudata; family Salamandridae; genus Lissotriton; species Lissotriton vulgaris. The sequence goes on along the minus strand of NW_028245774.1, from coordinate 62,152 downwards.
AAATGTTTTATTTTTGAACGTCAGTTCACATTTGTAGGTGGATCATCAGTGTTAGAGCTAAAATTAGCATGTTTAAAGTGATTTTCATGCTTCCAGGGGCTCGGGAAGTTAATTAAATACCATTTAGAGGCATTTATTGTTCGAGCAAAAACGGCTGATTTTCAACAAAAGAGATAACACCCCCCCATTACGTCATGCTTCAGAAATGTGGAAAATGGTCCGTTTTCAAATGTTTTATTTTTGAACGTCAGTTCACATTTGCAGGTGGATCATCAGTGTTAGAGCTAAAATTAGCATGTTTAAAGTGATTTTCATGCTTCCAGGGGCCCAAAACACAAGATTTATGGAATGGTTAAAAGTGCATGAAAATGGCCAATTTACTCACTCTGAGTTCTCAAAAAGGGTTTCTTCACCCCGGGAAGTTAATTAAATACCATTTGGAGGCATTTAATGTTCGAGCAAAAACGGCTGATTTTCGACAAAAGAGATAACACCCCCCCATTACGTCATGCTTCAGAAATGTGGAAAATGGTCCGTTTTCAAATGTTTTATTTTTGAACGTCAGTTCACATTTGTAGGTGGATCATCAGTGTTAGAGCTAAAATTAGCATGTTTAAAGTGATTTTCATGCTTCCAGGGGCTCGGGAAGTTAATTAAATACCATTTGGAGGCATTTAATGTTCGTGCAAAAACGGCTGATTTTCGACAAAAGAGATAACACCCCCCCATTACGTCATGCTTCAGAAATGTGGAAAATGGTCCGTTTTCAAATGTTTTATTTTTGAACGTCAGTTCACATTTGTAGGTGGATCATCAGTGTTAGAGCTAAAATTAGCATGTTTAAAGTGATTTTCATGCTTCCAGGGGCCCAAAACACAAGATTTATGGAATGGTTAAAAGTGCATGAAAATGGCCAATTTACTCACTCTGAGTTCTCAAAATGGGTATCTTCACCCCGGGAAGTTAATTAAATACCATTTGGAGGCATTTAATGTTCGAGCAAAAACGGCAGATTTTCGACAAAAGAGATAACACCCCCCCATTACGTCATGCTTCAGAAATGTGGAAAATGGTCAGTTTTCAAATGTTTTATTTTTGAACGTCAGTTCACATTTGTAGGTGGATCATCAGTGTTAGAGCTAAAATTAGCATGTTTAAAGTGATTTTCATGCTTCCAGGGGCTCGGGAAGTTAATTAAATACCATTTGGAGGCATTTAATGTTCCAGCAAAAACGGCTGATTTTCGACAAAAGAGATAACACCCCCCCATTACGTCATGCTTCAGAAATGTGGAAAATGGTCCGTTTTCAAATGTTTTATTTTTGAACGTCAGTTCACATTTGTAGGTGGATCATCAGTGTTAGAGCTAAAATTAGCATGTTTAAAGTGATTTTCATGCTTCCAGGGGCCCAAAACACAAGATTTATGGAATGGTTAAAAGTGCATGAAAATGGCCAATTTACTCACTCTGAGTTCTCAAAAAGGGTTTCTTCACCCCGGGAAGTTAATTAAATACCATTTGGAGGCATTTAATGTTCGAGCAAAAACGGCTGATTTTCGACAAAAGAGATAACACCCCCCCATTACGTCATGCTTCAGAAATGTGGAAAATGGTCCGTTTTCAAATGTTTTGTTTTTGAACGTCAGTTCACATTTGTAGGTGGATCATAAGTGTTAGAGCTAAAATTAGCATGTTTAAAGTGATTTTCATGCTTCCAGGGGCTCGGGAAGTTAATTAAATACCATTTGGAGGCATTTAATGTTCGAGCAAAAACGGCTGATTTTCGACAAAAGAGATAACACCCCCCATTACGTCATGCTTCAGAAATGTGGAAAATGGTCCGTTTTCAAATGTTTTATTTTTGAACGTCAGTTCACATTTGTAGGTGGATCATCAGTGTTAGAGCTAAAATTAGCATGTTTAAAGTGATTTTAATGCTTCCAGGGGCTCGGGAAGTTAATTAAATACCATTTGGAGGCATTTAATGTTCGAGCAAAAACGTCTGATTTTCGACAAAAGAGATAACACCCCCCCATTACGTCATGCTTCAGAAATGTGGAAAATGGTCCGTTTTCAAATGTTTTATTTTTGAACGTCAGTTCACATTTGTAGCTGGATCATCAGTGTTAGAGCTAAAATTAGCATGTTTAAAGTGATTTTCATGCTTCCAGGGGCTCGGGAAGTTAATTAAATACCATTTGGAGGCATTTAATGTTCGAGCAAAAACGGCTGATTTTCGACAAAAGAGATAACACCCCCCCATTACGTCATGCTTCAGAAATGTGGAAAATGGTCCGTTTTCAAATGTTTTATTTTTGAACGTCAGTTCACATTTGTAGGTGGATCATCAGTGTTAGAGCTAAAATTAGCATGTTTAAAGTGATTTTCATGCTTCCAGGGGCTCGGGAAGTTAATTAAATACCATTTGGAGGCATTTAATGTTCGAGCAAAAACGGCTGATTTTCGACAAAAGAGATAACACCCCCCCATTACGTCATGCTTCAGAAATGTGGAAAATGGTCCGTTTTCAAATGTTTTATTTTTGAACGTCAGTTCACATTTGTAGGTGGATCATCAGTGTTAGAGCTAAAATTAGCATGTTTAAAGTGATTTTCATGCTTCCAGGGGCCCAAAACACAAGATTTATGGAATGGTTAAAAGTGCATGAAAATGGCCAATTTACTCACTCTGAGTTCTCAAAAAGGGTTTCTTCACCCCGGGAAGTTAATTAAATACCATTTGGAGGCATTTAATGTTCCAGCAAAAACGGCTGATTTTCGACAAAAGAGATAACACCCCCCCATTACGTCATGCTTCAGAAATGTGGAAAATGGTCTGTTTTCAAATGTTTTATTTTTGAACGTCAGTTCACATTTGTAGGTGGATCATCAGTGTTAGAGCTAAAATTAGCATGTTTAAAGTGATTTTCATGCTTCCAGGGGCTCGGGAAGTTAATTAAATACCATTTGGAGGCATTTAATGTTCGAGCAAAAATGGCTGATTTTCGACAAAAGAGATAACACCCCCCCATTACGTCATGCTTCAGAAATGTGGAAAATGGTCCGTTTTCAAATGTTTTATTTTTGAACGTCAGTTCACATTTGTAGGTGGATCATCAGTGTTAGAGCTAAAATTAGCATGTTTAAAGTGATTTTCATGCTTCCAGGGGCCCAAAACACAAGATTTATGGAATGGTTAAAAGTGCATGAAAATGGCCAATTTACTCACTCTGAGTTCTCAAAAAGGGTTTCTTCACCCAGGGAAGTTAATTAAATACCATTTGGAGGCATTTAATGTTCAAGCAAAAACAGCTGATTTTCGACAAAAGAGATAACACCCCCCCATTACGTCATGCTTCAGAAATGTGGAAAATGGTCCGTTTTCAAATGTTTTATTTTTGAACGTCAGTTCACATTTGTAGGTGGATCATCAGTGTTAGAGCTAAAATTAGCATGTTTAAAGTGATTTTCATGCTTCCAGGGGCCCAAAACACAAGATTTATGGAATGGTTAAAAGTGCATGAAAATGGCCAATTTACTCACTCTGAGTTCTCAAAAAGGGTTTCTTCACCCCGGGAAGTTAATTAAATACCATTTGGAGGCATTTAATGTTCGAGCAAAAATGGCTGATTTTCGACAAAAGAGATAACACCCCCCCATTACGTCATGCTTCAGAAATGTGGAAAATGGTCCGTTTTCAAATGTTTTATTTTTGAACGTCAGTTCACATTTGTAGGTGGATCATCAGTGTTAGAGCTAAAATTAGCATGTTTAAAGTGATTTTCATGCTTCCAGGGGCTCGGGAAGTTAATTAAATACCATTTGGAGGCATTTAATGTTCCAGCAAAAACGGCTGATTTTCGACAAAAGAGATAACACCCCCCCATTACGTCATGCTTCAGAAATGTGGAAAATGGTCCGTTTTCAAATGTTTTATTTTTGAACGTCAGTTCACATTTGTAGGTGGATCATCAGTGTTAGAGCTAAAATTAGCATGTTTAAAGTGATTTTCATGCTTCCAGGGGCCCAAAACACAAGATTTATGGAATGGTTAAAAGTGCATGAAAATGGCCAATTTACTCACTCTGAGTTCTCAAAAAGGGTTTCTTCACCCCGGGAAGTTAATTAAATACCATTTGGAGGCATTTAATGTTCGAGCAAAAACGGCTGATTTTCGACAAAAGAGATAACACCCCCCCATTACGTCATGCTTCAGAAATGTGGAAAATGGTCCGTTTTCAAATGTTTTGTTTTTGAACGTCAGTTCACATTTGTAGGTGGATCATCAGTGTTAGAGCTAAAATTAGCATGTTTAAAGTGATTTTCATGCTTCCAGGGGCTCGGGAAGTTAATTAAATACCATTTGGAGGCATTTAATGTTCGAGCAAAAACGGCTGATTTTCGACAAAAGAGATAACACCCCCCCATTACGTCATGCTTCAGAAATGTGGAAAATGGTCCGTTTGCAAATGTTTTATTTTTGAACGTCAGTTCACATTTGTAGGTGGATCATCAGTGTTAGAGCTAAAATTAGCATGTTTAAAGTGATTTTCATGCTTCCAGGGGCCCAAAACACAAGATTTATGGAATGGTTAAAAGTGCATGAAAATGGCCAATTTACTCACTCTGAGTTCTCAAAAAGGGTTTCTTCTCCCCGGGAAGTTAATTAAATACCATTTGGAGGCATTTAATGTTCCAGCAAAAACGGCTGAATTTCGACAAAAGAGATAACACCCCCCATTACGTCATGCTTCAGAAATGTGGAAAATGGTCCGTTTTCAAATGTTTTATTTTTGAACGTCAGTTCACATTTGTAGGTGGATCATCAGTGTTAGAGCTAAAATTAGCATGTTTAAAGTGATTTTCATGCTTCCAGGGGCTCGGGAAGTTAATTAAATACCATTTGGAGGCATTTAATGTTCGAGCAAAAACGGCTGATTTTCGACAAAAGAGATAACACCCCCCCATTACGTCATGCTTCAGAAATGTGGAAAATGGTCCGTTTTCAAATGTTTTATTTTTGAACGTCAGTTCACATTTGTAGGTGGATCATCAGTGTTAGAGCTAAAATTAGCATGTTTAAAGTGATTTTCATGCTTCCAGGGGCTCGGGAAGTTAATTAAATACCATTTGGAGGCATTTAATGTTCGAGCAAAAACGGCTGATTTTCGACAAAAGAGATAACACCCCCCCATTACGTCATGCTTCAGAAATGTGGAAAATGGTCCGTTTTCAAATGTTTTATTTTTGAACGTCAGTTCACATTTGTAGGTGGATCATCAGTGTTAGAGCTAAAATTAGCATGTTTAAAGTGATTTTCATGCTTCCAGGGGCTCGGGAAGTTAATTAAATACCATTTGGAGGCATTTAATGTTCGAGCAAAAACGGCTGATTTTCGACAAAAGAGATAACACCCCCCCATTACGTCATGCTTCAGAAATGTGGAAAATGGTCCGTTTTCAAATGTTTTATTTTTGAACGTCAGTTCACATTTGTAGGTGGATCATCAGTGTTAGAGCTAAAATTAGCATGTTTAAAGTGATTTTCATGCTTCCAGGGGCCCAAAACACAAGATTTATGGAATGGTTAAAAGTGCATGAAAATGGCCAATTTACTCACTCTGAGTTCTCAAAAAGGGTATCTTCACCCCGGGAAGTTAATTAAATACCATTTGGAGGCATTTAATGTTCGAGCAAAAACGGCAGATTTTCGACAAAAGAGATAACACCCCCCCCATTACGTCATGCTTCAGAAATGTGGAAAATGGTCCGTTTTCAAATGTTTTATTTTTGAACGTCAGTTCACATTTGTAGGTGGATCATCAGTGTTAGAGCTAAAATTAGCATGTTTAAAGTGATTTTCATGCTTCCAGGGGCTCGGGAAGTTAATTAAATACCATTTGGAGGCATTTAATGTTCGAGCAAAAACGGCTGATTTTCGACAACAGAGATAACACCCCCCCATTATGCCATGCTTCAGAAATGTGGAAAATGGTCCGTTTTCAAATGTCTTATTTTTGAACGTCAGTTCACATTTGTAGGTGGATCATCAGTGTTAGAGCTAAAATTAGCATGTTTAAAGTGATTTTCATGTTTCCTGGGGCCCTTAACACAATATTTATGGAATGGTTAAAAGTGCATGAAAACGGCCAATTTACTCACTCTGAGTTCTCAAAAAGGGTTTCTTCACCCCGGGAAGTTAATTAAATACCATTTGGATGCATTTAATGTTCCAGCAAAAACGGCTGATTTTCGACAAAAGAGATAACACCCCCCCATTACGTCATGCTTCAGAAATGCGGAAAATGGTCCGTTTTCAAATGTTTTATTTTTGAGCGTCAGTTCACATTTGTAGGTGGATCATCAGTGTTAGAGCTAAAATTAGCATGTTTAAAGTGATTTTCATGCTTCCAGGGGCCCAAAACACAAGATTTATGGAATGGTTAAAAGTGCATGAAAATGGCCAATTTACTCACTCTGAGTTCTCAAAAAGGGTTTCTTCACCCCGGGAAGTTAATTAAATACCATTTGGAGGCATTTAATGTTTGAGCAAAAACGGCTGATTTTCGACAAAAGAGATAACACCCCCCCATTACGTCATGCTTCAGAAATGTGGAAAATGGTCCGTTTTCAAATGTTTTGTTTTTGAACGTCAGTTCACATTTGTAGGTGGATCATCAGTGTTAGAGCTAAAATTAGCATGTTTAAAGTGATTTTCATGCTTCCAGGGGCTCGGGAAGTTAATTAAATACCATTTGGAGGCATTTAATGTTCGAGCAAAAACGGCTGATTTTCGACAAAAGAGATAACACCCCCCATTACGTCATGCTTCAGAAATGTGGAAAATGGTCCGTTTTCAAATGTTTTATTTTTGAACATCAGTTCACATTTGTAGGTGGATCATCAGTGTTAGAGCTAAAATTAGCATGTTTAAAGTGATTTTCATGCTTCCAGGGGCTCGGGAAGTTAATTAAATACCATTTGGAGGCATTTAATGTTCGAGCAAAAACGGCTGATTTTCGACAAAAGAGATAACACCCCCCCCCATTACGTCATGCTTCAGAAATGTGGAAAATGGTCCGTTTTCAAATGTTTTATTTTTGAACGTCAGTTCACATTTGTAGGTGGATCATCGGTGTTAGAGCTAAAATTAGCATGTTTAAAGTGATTTTCATGCTTCCAGGGGCCCAAAACACAAGATTTATGGAATGGTTAAAAGTGCATGAAAATGGCCAATTTACTCACTCTGAGTTCTCAAAAAGGGTTTCTTCACCCCGGGAAGTTAATTAAATACCATTTGGAGGCATTTAATGTTCGAGCAAAAACGGCTGATTTTCGACAAAAGAGATAACACCCCCCCATTACGTCATGCTTCAGAAATGTGGAAAATGGTCCGTTTTCAAATGTTTTATTTTTGAACGTCAGTTCACATTTGTAGGTGGATCATCAGTGTTAGAGCTAAAATTAGCATGTTTAAAGTGATTTTCCTGCTTCCAGGGGCCCAAACCACAAGATTTATGGAATGGTTAAAAGTGCATGAAAATGGCCAATTTACTCACTCTGAGTTCTCAAAAAGGGTTTCTTCACCCCGGGAAGTTAATTAAATACCATTTGGAGGCATTTAATGTTCCAGCAAAAACGGCTGATTTTCGACAAAAGAGATAACACCCCCCATTACGTCATGCTTCAGAAATGTGGAAAAAGGTCCGTTTTCAAATGTTTTATTTTTGAACGTCAGTTCACATTTGTAGGTGGATCATCAGTGTTAGAGCTAAAATTAGCATGTTTAAAGTGATTTTCATGCTTCCAGGGGCTTGGGAAGTTAATTAAATACCATTTGGAGGCATTTAATGTTCGAGAAAAAACGGCCGATTTTCGACAAAAGAGATAACACCCCCCCATTACGTCATGCTTCAGAAATGTGGAAAATGGTCCGTTTTCAAATGTTTTATTTTTGAACGTCAGTTCACATTTGTAGGTGGATCATCAGTGTTAGAGCTAAAATTAGCATGTTTAAAGTGATTTTCATGCTTCCAGGGGCTCGGGAAGTTAATTAAATACCATTTAGAGGCATTTAATGTTCGAGCAAAAACGGCTGATTTTCGACAAAAGAGATAACACCCCCCCATTACGTCATGCTTCAGAAATGTGGAAAATGGTCCGTTTTCAAATGTTTTATTTTTGAACGTCAGTTCACATTTGCAGGTGGATCATCAGTGTTAGAGCTAAAATTAGCATGTTTAAAGTGATTTTCATGCTTCCAGGGGCCCAAAACACAAGATTTATGGAATGGTTAAAAGTGCATGAAAATGGCCAATTTACTCACTCTGAGTTCTCAAAAAGGGTTTCTTCACCCCGGGAAGTTAATTAAATACCATTTGGAGGCATTTAATGTTCGAGCAAAAACGGCTGATTTTCGACAAAAGAGATAACACCCCCCCATTACGTCATGCTTCAGAAATGTGGAAAATGGTCCGTTTTCAAATGTTTTATTTTTGAACGTCAGTTCACATTTGTAGGTGGATCATCAGTGTTAGAGCTAAAATTAGCATGTTTAAAGTGATTTTCATGCTTCCAGGGGCTCGGGAAGTTAATTAAATACCATTTGGAGGCATTTAATGTTCGCGCAAAAACGGCTGATTTTCGACAAAAGAGATAACACCCCCCCATTACGTCATGCTTCAGAAATGTGGAAAATGGTCCGTTTTCAAATGTTTTATTTTTGAACGTCAGTTCACATTTGTAGGTGGATCATCAGTGTTAGAGCTAAAATTAGCATGTTTAAAGTGATTTTCATGCTTCCAGGGGCCCAAAACACAAGATTTATGGAATGGTTAAAAGTGCATGAAAATGGCCAATTTACTCACTCTGAGTTCTCAAAATGGGTATCTTCACCCCGGGAAGTTAATTAAATACCATTTGGAGGCATTTAATGTTCGAGCAAAAACGGCAGATTTTCGACAAAAGAGATAACACCCCCCCATTACGTCATGCTTCAGAAATGTGGAAAATGGTCAGTTTTCAAATGTTTTATTTTTGAACGTCAGTTCACATTTGTAGGTGGATCATCAGTGTTAGAGCTAAAATTAGCATGTTTAAAGTGATTTTCATGCTTCCAGGGGCTCGGGAAGTTAATTAAATACCATTTGGAGGCATTTAATGTTCCAGCAAAAACGGCTGATTTTCGACAAAAGAGATAACACCCCCCCATTACGTCATGCTTCAGAAATGTGGAAAATGGTCCGTTTTCAAATGTTTTATTTTTGAACGTCAGTTCACATTTGTAGGTGGATCATCAGTGTTAGAGCTAAAATTAGCATGTTTAAAGTGATTTTCATGCTTCCAGGGGCCCAAAACACAAGATTTATGGAATGGTTAAAAGTGCATGAAAATGGCCAATTTACTCACTCTGAGTTCTCAAAAAGGGTTTCTTCACCCCGGGAAGTTAATTAAATACCATTTGGAGGCATTTAATGTTCGAGCAAAAACGGCTGATTTTCGACAAAAGAGATAACACCCCCCCATTACGTCATGCTTCAGAAATGTGGAAAATGGTCCGTTTTCAAATGTTTTGTTTTTGAACGTCAGTTCACATTTGTAGGTGGATCATCAGTGTTAGAGCTAAAATTAGCATGTTTAAAGTGATTTTCATGCTTCCAGGGGCTCGGGAAGTTAATTAAATACCATTTGGAGGCATTTAATGTTCGAGCAAAAACGGCTGATTTTCGACAAAAGAGATAACACCCCCCATTACGTCATGCTTCAGAAATGTGGAAAATGGTCCGTTTTCAAATGTTTTATTTTTGAACGTCAGTTCACATTTGTAGGTGGATCATCAGTGTTAGAGCTAAAATTAGCATGTTTAAAGTGATTTTAATGCTTCCAGGGGCTCGGGAAGTTAATTAAATACCATTTGGAGGCATTTAATGTTCGAGCAAAAACGTCTGATTTTCGACAAAAGAGATAACACCCCCCCCATTACGTCATGCTTCAGAAATGTGGAAAATGGTCCGTTTTCAAATGTTTTATTTTTGAACGTCAGTTCACATTTGTAGCTGGATCATCAGTGTTAGAGCTAAAATTAGCATGTTTAAAGTGATTTTCATGCTTCCAGGGGCTCGGGAAGTTAATTAAATACCATTTGGAGGCATTTAATGTTCGAGCAAAAACGGCTGATTTTCAACAAAAGAGATAACACCCCCCCATTACGTCATGCTTCAGAAATGTGGAAAATGGTCCGTTTTCAAATGTTTTATTTTTGAACGTCAGTTCACATTTGTAGGTGGATCATCAGTGTTAGAGCTAAAATTAGCATGTTTAAAGTGATTTTCATGCTTCCAGGGGCTCGGGAAGTTAATTAAATACCATTTGGAGGCATTTAATGTTCGAGCAAAAACGGCTGATTTTCGACAAAAGAGATAACACCCCCCCATTACGTCATGCTTCAGAAATGTGGAAAATGGTCCGTTTTCAAATGTTTTATTTTTGAACGTCAGTTCACATTTGTAGGTGGATCATCAGTGTTAGAGCTAAAATTAGCATGTTTAAAGTGATTTTCATGCTTCCAGGGGCCCAAAACACAAGATTTATGGAATGGTTAAAAGTGCATGAAAATGGCCAATTTACTCACTCTGAGTTCTCAAAAAGGGTTTCTTCACCCCGGGAAGTTAATTAAATACCATTTGGAGGCATTTAATGTTCCAGCAAAAACGGCTGATTTTCGACAAAAGAGATAACACCCCCCCATTACGTCATGCTTCAGAAATGTGGAAAATGGTCTGTTTTCAAATGTTTTATTTTTGAACGTCAGTTCACATTTGTAGGTGGATCATCAGTGTTAGAGCTAAAATTAGCATGTTTAAAGTGATTTTCATGCTTCCAGGGGCTCGGGAAGTTAATTAAATACCATTTGGAGGCATTTAATGTTCGAGCAAAAATGGCTGATTTTCGACAAAAGAGATAACACCCCCCCATTACGTCATGCTTCAGAAATGTGGAAAATGGTCCGTTTTCAAATGTTTTATTTTTGAACATCAGTTCACATTTGTAGGTGGATCATCAGTGTTAGAGCTAAAATTAGCATGTTTAAAGTGATTTTCATGCTTCCAGGGGCCCAAAACACAAGATTTATGGAATGGTTAAAAGTGCATGAAAATGGCCAATTTACTCACTCTGAGTTCTCAAAAAGGGTTTCTTCACCCAGGGAAGTTAATTAAATACCATTTGGAGGCATTTAATGTTCAAGCAAAAACAGCTGATTTTCGACAAAAGAGATAACACCCCCCCATTACGTCATGCTTCAGAAATGTGGAAAATGGTCCGTTTTCAAATGTTTTATTTTTGAACGTCAGTTCACATTTGTAGGTGGATCATCAGTGTTAGAGCTAAAATTAGCATGTTTAAAGTGATTTTCATGCTTCCAGGGGCCCAAAACACAAGATTTATGGAATGGTTAAAAGTGCATGAAAATGGCCAATTTACTCACTCTGAGTTCTCAAAAAGGGTTTCTTCACCCCGGGAAGTTAATTAAATACCATTTGGAGGCATTTAATGTTCGAGCAAAAACGGCTGATTTTCGACAAAAGAGATAACACCCCCCCATTACGTCATGCTTCAGAAATGTGGAAAATGGTCCGTTTTCAAATGTTTTATTTTTGAACGTCAGTTCACATTTGTAGGTGGATCATCAGTGTTAGAGCTAAAATTAGCATGTTTAAAGTGATTTTCATGCTTCCAGGGGCTCGGGAAGTTAATTAAATACCATTTGGAGGCATTTAATGTTCGAGCAAAAACGGCTGATTTTCGACAAAAGAGATAACACCCCCCCATTACGTCATGCTTCAGAAATGTGGAAAATGGTCCGTTTTCAAATGTTTTATTTTTGAACGTCAGTTCACATTTGTAGGTGGATCATCAGTGTTAGAGCTAAAATTAGCATGTTTAAAGTGATTTTCATGCTTCCAGGGGCTCGGGAAGTTAATTAAATACCATTTGGAGGCATTTAATGTTCGAGCAAAAACGGCTGATTTTTGACAAAAGAGATAACACCCCCCCCATTACGTCATGCTTCAGAAATGTGGAAAATGGTCCGTTTTCAAATGTTTTATTTTTGAACGTCAGTTCACATTTGTAGGTGGATCATCAGTGTTAGAGCTAAAATTAGCATGTTTAAAGTGATTTTCATGCTTCCAGGGGCCCAAAACACAAGATTTATGGAATGGTTAAAAGTGCATGAAAATGGCCAATTTACTCACTCTGAGTTCTCAAAAAGGGTATCTTCACCCCGGGAAGTTAATTAAATACCATTTGGAGGCATTTAATGTTCGAGCAAAAACTGCAGATTTTCGACAAAAGAGATAACACCCCCCCATTACGTCATGCTTCAGAAATGTGGAAAATGGTCCGTTTTCAAATGTTTTATTTTTGAACGTCAGTTCACATTTGTAGGTGGATCATCAGTGTTAGAGCTAAAATTAGCATGTTTAAAGTGATTTTCATGCTTCCAGGGGCTCGGGAAGTTAATTAAATACCATTTGGAGGCATTTAATGTTCGAGCAAAAACGGCTGATTTTCGACAAAAGAGATAACACCCCCCCATTACGCCATGCTTCAGAAATGTGGAAAATGGTCAGTTTTCAAATGTTTTATTTTTGAACGTCAGTTCACATTTGTAGGTGGATCATCAGTGTTAGAGCTAAAATTAGCATGTTTAAAGTGATTTTCATGTTTCCTGGGGCCCTTAACACAAGATTTATGGAATGGTTAAAAGTGCATGAAAACGGCCAATTTACTCACTCTGAGTTCTCAAAAAGGGTTTCTTCACCCCGGGAAGTTAATTAAATACCATTTGGAGGCATTTAATGTTCCAGCAAAAACGGCTGATTTTCGACAAAAGAGATAACCCCCCCCATTACGTCATGCTTCAGAAATGTGGAAAATGGTCCGTTTTCAAATGTTTTATTTTTGAACGTCAGTTCACATTTGTAGGTGGATCATCAGTGTTAGAGCTAAAATTAGCATGTTTAAAGTGATTTTCATGCTTCCAGGGGCCCAAAACACAAGATTTATGGAATGGTTAAAAGTGCATGAAAATGGCCAATTTACTCTCTCTGAGTTCTCAAAAAGGGTTTCTTCACCCCGGGAAGTTAATTAAATACCATTTGGAGGCATTTAATGTTCGAGCAAAAACGGCTGATTTTCGACAAAAGAGATTACACCCCCCCATTACGTCATGCTTCAGAAATGTGGAAAATGGTCCGTTTTCAAATGTTTTATTTTTGAACGTCAGTTCACATTTGTAGGTGGATCATCAGTGTTAGAGCTAAAATTAGCATGTTTAAAGTGATTTTCATGCTTCCAGGGGCTCGGGAAGTGAAATAAATACCATTTAGAGGCATTTAATGTTCGAGCAAAAATGGCTGATTTTCGACAAAAGAGATAACACCCCCCCCCCCCATTACGTCATGCTTCAGAAATGTGGAAAATGGTCCGTTTTCAAATGTTTTATTTTTGAACGTCAGTTCACATTTGTAGGTGGATCATCAGTGTTAGAGCTAAAATTAGCATGTTTAAAGTGATTTTCATGCTTCCAGGGGCCCAAAACACAAGATTTATGGAATGGTTAAAAGTGCATGAAAATGGCCAATTTACTCACTCTGAGTTCTCAAAAAGGGTTTCTTCACCCCGGGAAGTTAATTAAATACCATTTGGAGGCATTTAATGTTCGAGCAAAAACGGCTGATTTTCGACAAAAGAGATAACACCCCCCCATTACGTCATGCTTCCGAAATGTGGAAAATGGTCCGTTTTCAAATGTTTTATTTTTGAACGTCAGTTCACATTTGTAGGTGGATCATCAGTGTTAGAGCTAAAATTAGCATGTTTAAAGTGATTTTCATGCTTCCAGGGGCTCGGGAAGTTAATTAAATACCATTTGGAGGCATTTAATGTTCGAGCAAAAACGGCTGATTTTCGACAAAAGAGATAACACCCCCCCATTACGTCATGCTTCAGAAATGTGGAAAATGGTCCGTTTTCAAATGTTTTATTTTTGAACGTCAGTTCACATTTGTAGGTGGATCATCAGTGTTAGAGCTAAAATTAGCATGTTTAAAGTGATTTTCATGCTTCCAGGGGCTCGGGAAGTTAATTAAATACCATTTGGAGGCATTTAATGTTCGAGCAAAAACGGCTGATTTTTGACAAAAGAGATAACACCCCCCCCATTACGTCATGCTTCAGAAATGTGGAAAATGGTCCGTTTTCAAATGTTTTATTTTTGAACGTCAGTTCACATTTGTAGGTGGATCATCAGTGTTAGAGCTAAAATTAGCATGTTTAAAGTGATTTTCATGCTTCCAGGGGCCCAAAACACAAGATTTATGGAATGGTTAAAAGTGCATGAAAATGGCCAATTTACTCACTCTGAGTTCTCAAAAAGGGTATCTTCACCCCGGGAAGTTAATTAAATACCATTTGGAGGCATTTAATGTTCGAGCAAAAACTGCAGATTTTCGACAAAAGAGATAACACCCCCCCATTACGTCATGCTTCAGAAATGTGGAAAATGGTCCGTTTTCAAATGTTTTATTTTTGAACGTCAGTTCACATTTGTAGGTGGATCATCAGTGTTAGAGCTAAAATTAGCATGTTTAAAGTGATTTTCATGCTTCCAGGGGCTCGGGAAGTTAATTAAATACCATTTGGAGGCATTTAATGTTCGAGCAAAAACGGCTGATTTTCGACAAAAGAGATAACACCCCCCCATTACGCCATGCTTCAGAAATGTGGAAAATGGTCAGTTTTCAAATGTTTTATTTTTGAACGTCAGTTCACATTTGTAGGTGGATCATCAGTGTTAGAGCTAAAATTAGCATGTTTAAAGTGATTTTCATGTTTCCTGGGGCCCTTAACACAAGATTTATGGAATGGTTAAAAGTGCATGAAAACGGCCAATTTACTCACTCTGAGTTCTCAAAAAGGGTTTCTTCACCCCGGGAAGTTAATTAAATACCATTTGGAGGCATTTAATGTTCCAGCAAAAACGGCTGATTTTCGACAAAAGAGATAACCCCCCCCATTACGTCATGCTTCAGAAATGTGGAAAATGGTCCGTTTTCAAATGTTTTATTTTTGAACGTCAGTTCACATTTGTAGGTGGATCATCAGTGTTAGAGCTAAAATTAGCATGTTTAAAGTGATTTTCATGCTTCCAGGGGCCCAAAACACAAGATTTATGGAATGGTTAAAAGTGCATGAAAATGGCCAATTTACTCTCTCTGAGTTCTCAAAAAGGGTTTCTTCACCCCGGGAAGTTAATTAAATACCATTTGGAGGCATTTAATGTTCGAGCAAAAACGGCTGATTTTCGACAAAAGAGATTACACCCCCCCATTACGTCATGCTTCAGAAATGTGGAAAATGGTCCGTTTTCAAATGTTTTATTTTTGAACGTCAGTTCACATTTGTAGGTGGATCATCAGTGTTAGAGCTAAAATTAGCATGTTTAAAGTGATTTTCATGCTTCCAGGGGCTCGGGAAGTGAAATAAATACCATTTAGAGGCATTTAATGTTCGAGCAAAAATGGCTGATTTTCGACAAAAGAGATAACACCCCCCCCCCCCATTACGTCATGCTTCAGAAATGTGGAAAATGGTCCGTTTTCAAATGTTTTATTTTTGAACGTCAGTTCACATTTGTAGGTGGATCATCAGTGTTAGAGCTAAAATTAGCATGTTTAAAGTGATTTTCATGCTTCCAGGGGCCCAAAACACAAGATTTATGGAATGGTTAAAAGTGCATGAAAATGGCCAATTTACTCACTCTGAGTTCTCAAAAAGGGTTTCTTCACCCAGGGAAGTTAATTAAATACCATTTGGAGGCATTTAATGTTCAAGCAAAAACGGCTGATTTTCGACAAAAGAGATAACACCCCCCCATTACGTCATGCTTCAGAAATGTGGAAAATGGTCCGTTTTCAAATGTTTTATTTTTGAACGTCAGTTCACATTTGTAGGTGGATCATCAGTGTTAGAGCTAAAATTAGCATGTTTAAAGTGATTTTCATGCTTCCAGGGGCCCAAAACACAAGATTTATGGAATGGTTAAAAGTGCATGAAAATGGCCAATTTACTCACTCTGAGTTCTCAAAAAGGGTTTCTTCACCCCGGGAAGTTAATTAAATACCATTTGGAGGCATTTAATGTTCGAGCAAAAACGGCTGATTTTCGACAAAAGAGATAACACCCCCCCATTACGTCATGCTTCCGAAATGTGGAAAATGGTCCGTTTTCAAATGTTTTATTTTTGAACGTCAGTTCACATTTGTAGGTGGATCATCAGTGTTAGAGCTAAAATTAGCATGTTTAAAGTGATTTTCATGCTTCCAGGGGCTCGGGAAGTTAATTAAATACCATTTGGAGGCATTTAATGTTCGAGCAAAAACGGCTGATTTTCGACAAAAGAGATAACACCCCCCCATTACGTCATGCTTCAGAAATGTGGAAAATGGTCCGTTTTCAAATGTTTTATTTTTGAACGTCAGTTCACATTTGTAGGTGGATCATCAGTGTTAGAGCTAAAATTAGCATGTTTAAAGTGATTTTCATGCTTCCAGGGGCTCGGGAAGTTAATTAAATACCATTTGGAGGCATTTAATGTTCGAGCAAAAACGGCTGATTTTTGACAAAAGAGATAACACCCCCCCCATTACGTCATGCTTCAGAAATGTGGAAAATGGTCCGTTTTCAAATGTTTTATTTTTGAACGTCAGTTCACATTTGTAGGTGGATCATCAGTGTTAGAGCTAAAATTAGCATGTTTAAAGTGATTTTCATGCTTCCAGGGGCCCAAAACACAAGATTTATGGAATGGTTAAAAGTGCATGAAAATGGCCAATTTACTCACTCTGAGTTCTCAAAAAGGGTATCTTCACCCCGGGAAGTTAATTAAATACCATTTGGAGGCATTTAATGTTCGAGCAAAAACTGCAGATTTTCGACAAAAGAGATAACACCCCCCCATTACGTCATGCTTCAGAAATGTGGAAAATGGTCCGTTTTCAAATGTTTTATTTTTGAACGTCAGTTCACATTTGTAGGTGGATCATCAGTGTTAGAGCTAAAATTAGCATGTTTAAAGTGATTTTCATGCTTCCAGGGGCTCGGGAAGTTAATTAAATACCATTTGGAGGCATTTAATGTTCGAGCAAAAACGGCTGATTTTCGACAAAAGAGATAACACCCCCCCATTACGTCATGCTTCAGAAATGTGGAAAATGGTCCGTTTTCAAATGTTTTATTTTTGAACGTCAGTTCACATTTGTAGGTGGATCATCAGTGTTAGAGCTAAAATTAGCATGTTTAAAGTGATTTTCATGCTTCCAGGGACCCAAAACACAAGATTTATGGAATGGTTAAAAGTGCATGAAAATGGCCAATTTACTCACTCTGAGTTCTCAAAAAGGGTTTAATCACCCCGGGAAGTGAAATAAATACCATTTGGAGGCATTTAATGTTCGAGCAAAAACGGCTGATTTTCAACAAAAGAGATAACACCCCCCCATTACGTCATGCTTCAGAAATGTGGAAAATGGTCCGTTTTCAAATGTTTTATTTTTGAACGTCAGTTCACATTTGTAGGTGGATCATCAGTGTTAGAGCTAAAATTAGCATGTTTAAAGTGATTTTCATGCTTCCAGGGGCTCGGGAAGTTAATTAAATACCATTTGGAGGCATTTAATGTTCGAGCAAAAACGGCTGATTTTCGACAAAAGAGATAACACCCCCCCATTACGTCATGCTTCAGAAATGTGGAAAATGGTCCGTTTTCAAATGTTTTATTTTTGAACGTCAGTTCACATTTGTAGGTGGATCATCAGTGTTAGAGCTAAAATTAGCATGTTTAAAGTGATTTTCATGCTTCCAGGGGCCCAAAACACAAGATTTATGGAATGGTTAAAAGTGCATGAAAATGGCCAATTTACTCACTCTGAGTTCTCAAAAAGGGTTTCTTCACCCCGGGAAGTTAATTAAATACCATTTGGAGGCATTTAATGTTCCAGCAAAAACGGCTGATTTTCGACAAAAGAGATAACACCCCCCCATTACGTCATGCTTCAGAAATGTGGAAAATGGTCTGTTTTCAAATGTTTTATTTTTGAACGTCAGTTCACATTTGTAGGTGGATCATCAGTGTTAGAGCTAAAATTAGCATGTTTAAAGTGATTTTCATGCTTCCAGGGGCTCGGGAAGTTAATTAAATACCATTTGGAGGCATTTAATGTTCGAGCAAAAATGGCTGATTTTCGGCAAAAGAGATAACACCCCCCCATTACGTCATGCTTCAGAAATGTGGAAAATGGTCCGTTTTCAAATGTTTTATTTTTGAACATCAGTTCACATTTGTAGGTGGATCATCAGTGTTAGAGCTAAAATTAGCATGTTTAAAGTGATTTTCATGCTTCCAGGGGCCCAAAACACAAGATTTATGGAATGGTTAAAAGTGCATGAAAATGGCCAATTTACTCACTCTGAGTTCTCAAAAAGGGTTTCTTCACCCAGGGAAGTTAATTAAATACCATTTGGAGGCATTTAATGTTCAAGCAAAAACAGCTGATTTTCGACAAAAGAGATAACACCCCCCCATTACGTCATGCTTCAGAAATGTGGAAAATGGTCCGTTTTCAAATGTTTTATTTTTGAACGTCAGTTCACATTTGTAGGTGGATCATCAGTGTTAGAGCTAAAATTAGCATGTTTAAAGTGATTTTCATGCTTCCAGGGGCCCAAAACACAAGATTTATGGAATGGTTAAAAGTGCATGAAAATGGCCAATTTACTCACTCTGAGTTCTCAAAAAGGGTTTCTTCACCCCGGGAAGTTAATTAAATACCATTTGGAGGCATTTAATGTTCGAGCAAAAACGGCTGATTTTCGACAAAAGAGATAACACCCCCCCATTACGTCATGCTTCAGAAATGTGGAAAATGGTCCGTTTTCAAATGTTTTATTTTTGAACGTCAGTTCACATTTGTAGGTGGATCATCAGTGTTAGAGCTAAAATTAGCATGTTTAAAGTGATTTTCATGCTTCCAGGGGCTCGGGAAGTTAATTAAATACCATTTGGAGGCATTTAATGTTCGAGCAAAAACGGCTGATTTTCGACAAAAGAGATAACACCCCCCCATTACGTCATGCTTCAGAAATGTGGAAAATGGTCCGTTTTCAAATGTTTTATTTTTGAACGTCAGTTCACATTTGTAGGTGGATCATCAGTGTTAGAGCTAAAATTAGCATGTTTAAAGTGATTTTCATGCTTCCAGGGGCTCGGGAAGTTAATTAAATACCATTTGGAGGCATTTAATGTTCGAGCAAAAACGGCTGATTTTTGACAAAAGAGATAACACCCCCCCCATTACGTCATGCTTCAGAAATGTGGAAAATGGTCCGTTTTCAAATGTTTTATTTTTGAACGTCAGTTCACATTTGTAGGTGGATCATCAGTGTTAGAGCTAAAATTAGCATGTTTAAAGTGATTTTCATGCTTCCAGGGGCCCAAAACACAAGATTTATGGAATGGTTAAAAGTGCATGAAAATGGCCAATTTACTCACTCTGAGTTCTCAAAAAGGGTATCTTCACCCCGGGAAGTTAATTAAATACCATTTGGAGGCATTTAATGTTCGAGCAAAAACTGCAGATTTTCGACAAAAGAGATAACACCCCCCCATTACGTCATGCTTCAGAAATGTGGAAAATGGTCCGTTTTCAAATGTTTTATTTTTGAACGTCAGTTCACATTTGTAGGTGGATCATCAGTGTTAGAGCTAAAATTAGCATGTTTAAAGTGATTTTCATGCTTCCAGGGGCTCGGGAAGTTAATTAAATACCATTTGGAGGCATTTAATGTTCGAGCAAAAACGGCTGATTTTCGACAAAAGAGATAACACCCCCCCATTACGCCATGCTTCAGAAATGTGGAAAATGGTCAGTTTTCAAATGTTTTATTTTTGAACGTCAGTTCACATTTGTAGGTGGATCATCAGTGTTAGAGCTAAAATTAGCATGTTTAAAGTGATTTTCATGTTTCCTGGGGCCCTTAACACAAGATTTATGGAATGGTTAAAAGTGCATGAAAACGGCCAATTTACTCACTCTGAGTTCTCAAAAAGGGTTTCTTCACCCCGGGAAGTTAATTAAATACCATTTGGAGGCATTTAATGTTCCAGCAAAAACGGCTGATTTTCGACAAAAGAGATAACCCCCCCCATTACGTCATGCTTCAGAAATGTGGAAAATGGTCCGTTTTCAAATGTTTTATTTTTGAACGTCAGTTCACATTTGTAGGTGGATCATCAGTGTTAGAGCTAAAATTAGCATGTTTAAAGTGATTTTCATGCTTCCAGGGGCCCAAAACACAAGATTTATGGAATGGTTAAAAGTGCATGAAAATGGCCAATTTACTCTCTCTGAGTTCTCAAAAAGGGTTTCTTCACCCCGGGAAGTTAATTAAATACCATTTGGAGGCATTTAATGTTCGAGCAAAAACGGCTGATTTTCGACAAAAGAGATTACACCCCCCCATTACGTCATGCTTCAGAAATGTGGAAAATGGTCCGTTTTCAAATGTTTTATTTTTGAACGTCAGTTCACATTTGTAGGTGGATCATCAGTGTTAGAGCTAAAATTAGCATGTTTAAAGTGATTTTCATGCTTCCAGGGGCTCGGGAAGTGAAATAAATACCATTTAGAGGCATTTAATGTTCGAGCAAAAATGGCTGATTTTCGACAAAAGAGATAACACCCCCCCCCCCCATTACGTCATGCTTCAGAAATGTGGAAAATGGTCCGTTTTCAAATGTTTTATTTTTGAACGTCAGTTCACGTTTGTAGGTGGATCATCAGTGTTAGAGCTAAAATTAGCATGTTTAAAGTGATTTTCATGCTTCCAGGGGCCCAAAACACAAGATTTATGGAATGGTTAAAAGTGCATGAAAATGGCCAATTTACTCACTCTGAGTTCTCAAAAAGGGTTTCTTCACCCAGGGAAGTTAATTAAATACCATTTGGAGGCATTTAATGTTCAAGCAAAAACGGCTGATTTTCGACAAAAGAGATAACACCCCCCCATTACGTCATGCTTCAGAAATGTGGAAAATGGTCCGTTTTCAAATGTTTTATTTTTGAACGTCAGTTCACATTTGTAGGTGGATCATCAGTGTTAGAGCTAAAATTAGCATGTTTAAAGTGATTTTCATGCTTCCAGGGGCCCAAAACACAAGATTTATGGAATGGTTAAAAGTGCATGAAAATGGCCAATTTACTCACTCTGAGTTCTCAAAAAGGGTTTCTTCACCCCGGGAAGTTAATTAAATACCATTTGGAGGCATTTAATGTTCGAGCAAAAACGGCTGATTTTCGACAAAAGAGATAACACCCCCCCATTACGTCATGCTTCCGAAATGTGGAAAATGGTCCGTTTTCAAATGTTTTATTTTTGAACGTCAGTTCACATTTGTAGGTGGATCATCAGTGTTAGAGCTAAAATTAGCATGTTTAAAGTGATTTTCATGCTTCCAGGGGCTCGGGAAGTTAATTAAATACCATTTGGAGGCATTTAATGTTCGAGCAAAAACGGCTGATTTTCGACAAAAGAGATAACACCCCCCCATTACGTCATGCTTCAGAAATGTGGAAAATGGTCCGTTTTCAAATGTTTTATTTTTGAACGTCAGTTCACATTTGTAGGTGGATCATCAGTGTTAGAGCTAAAATTAGCATGTTTAAAGTGATTTTCATGCTTCCAGGGGCTCGGGAAGTTAATTAAATACCATTTGGAGGCATTTAATGTTCGAGCAAAAACGGCTGATTTTTGACAAAAGAGATAACACCCCCCCCATTACGTCATGCTTCAGAAATGTGGAAAATGGTCCGTTTTCAAATGTTTTATTTTTGAACGTCAGTTCACATTTGTAGGTGGATCATCAGTGTTAGAGCTAAAATTAGCATGTTTAAAGTGATTTTCATGCTTCCAGGGGCCCAAAACACAAGATTTATGGAATGGTTAAAAGTGCATGAAAATGGCCAATTTACTCACTCTGAGTTCTCAAAAAGGGTATCTTCACCCCGGGAAGTTAATTAAATACCATTTGGAGGCATTTAATGTTCGAGCAAAAACTGCAGATTTTCGACAAAAGAGATAACACCCCCCCATTACGTCATGCTTCAGAAATGTGGAAAATGGTCCGTTTTCAAATGTTTTATTTTTGAACGTCAGTTCACATTTGTAGGTGGATCATCAGTGTTAGAGCTAAAATTAGCATGTTTAAAGTGATTTTCATGCTTCCAGGGGCTCGGGAAGTTAATTAAATACCATTTGGAGGCATTTAATGTTCGAGCAAAAACGGCTGATTTTCGACAAAAGAGATAACACCCCCCCATTACGTCATGCTTCAGAAATGTGGAAAATGGTCCGTTTTCAAATGTTTTATTTTTGAACGTCAGTTCACATTTGTAGGTGGATCATCAGTGTTAGAGCTAAAATTAGCATGTTTAAAGTGATTTTCATGCTTCCAGGGGCCCAAAACACAAGATTTATGGAATGGTTAAAAGTGCATGAAAATGGCCAATTTACTCACTCTGAGTTCTCAAAAAGGGTTTCTTCACCCCGGGAAGTTAATTAAATACCATTTGGAGGCATTTAATGTTCGAGCAAAAACGGCTGATTTTCGACAAAAGAGATAACACCCCCCCATTACGTCATGCTTCAGAAATGTGGAAAATGGTCCGTTTTCAAATGTTTTATTTTTGAACGTCAGTTCACATTTGTAGGTGGATCATCAGTGTTAGAGCTAAAATTAGCATGTTTAAAGTGATTTTCATGCTTCCAGGGGCTCGGGAAGTTAATTAAATACCATTTGGAGGCATTTAATGTTCGCGCAAAAACGGCTGATTTTCGACAAAAGAGATAACACCCCCCCATTACGTCATGCTTCAGAAATGTGGAAAATGGTCCGTTTTCAAATGTTTTATTTTTGAACGTCAGTTCACATTTGTAGGTGGATCATCAGTGTTAGAGCTAAAATTAGCATGTTTAAAGTGATTTTCATGCTTCCAGGGGCCCAAAACACAAGATTTATGGAATGGTTAAAAGTGCATGAAAATGGCCAATTTACTCACTCTGAGTTCTCAAAAAGGGTTTCTTCACCCCGGGAAGTTAATTAAATACCATTTGGAGGCATTTAATGTTCGAGCAAAAACGGCAGATTTTCGACAAAAGAGATAACACCCCCCCCATTACGTCATGCTTCAGAAATGTGGAAAATGGTCCGTTTTCAAATGTTTTATTTTTGAACGTCAGTTCACATTTGTAGGTGGATCATCAGTGTTAGAGCTAAAATTAGCATGTTTAAAGTGATTTTCATGCTTCCAGGGGCTCGGGAAGTTAATTAAATACCATTTGGAGGCATTTAATGTTCGAGCAAAAACGGCTGATTTTCGACAAAAGAGATAACACCCCCCCATTACGCCATGCTTCAGAAATGTGGAAAATGGTCCGTTTTCAAATGTTTTATTTTTGAACGTCAGTTCACATTTGTAGGTGGATCATCAGTGTTAGAGCTAAAATTAGCATGTTTAAAGTGATTTTCATGTTTCCTGGGGCCCTTAACACAAGATTTATGGAATGGTTAAAAGTGCATGAAAACGGCCAATTTACTCACTCTGAGTTCTCAAAAAGGGTTTCTTCACCCCGGGAAGTTAATTAAATACCATTTGGAGGCATTTAATGTTCGAGCAAAAACGGCTGATTTTCGACAAAAGAGATAACACCCCCCCATTACGTCATGCTTCAGAAATGTGGAAAATGGTCCGTTTTCAAATGTTTTATTTTTGAACGTCAGTTCACATTTGTAGGTGGATCATCAGTGTTAGAGCTAAAATTAGCATGTTTAAAGTGATTTTCATGCTTCCAGGGGCCCAAAACACAAGATTTATGGAATGGTTAAAAGTGCATGAAAATGGCCAATTTACTCACTCTGAGTTCTCAAAAAGGGTTTCTTCACCCCGGGAAGTTAATTAAATACCATTTGGAGGCATTTAATGTTCGAGCAAAAACGGCTGATTTTCGACAAAAGAGATAACACCCCCCCATTACGTCATGCTTCAGAAATGTGGAAAATGGTCCGTTTTCAAATGTTTTGTTTTTGAACGTCAGTTCACATTTGTAGGTGGATCATCAGTGTTAGAGCTAAAATTAGCATGTTTAAAGTGATTTTCATGCTTCCAGGGGCTCGGGAAGTTAATTAAATACCATTTGGAGGCATTTAATGTTCGAGCAAAAACGGCTGATTTTCGACAAAAGAGATAACACCCCCCATTACGTCATGCTTCAGAAATGTGGAAAATGGTCCGTTTTCAAATGTTTTATTTTTGAACGTCAGTTCACATTTGTAGGTGGATCATCAGTGTTAGAGCTAAAATTAGCATGTTTAAAGTGATTTTCATGCTTCCAGGGGCTCGGGAAGTTAATTAAATACCATTTGGAGGCATTTAATGTTCGAGCAAAAACGGCTGATTTTCGACAAAAGAGATAACACCCCCCTATTACGTCATGCTTCAGAAATGTGGAAAATGGTCCGTTTTCAAATGTTTTATTTTTGAACGTCAGTTCACATTTGTAGGTGGATCATCAGTGTTAGAGCTAAAATTACCATGTTTAAAGTGATTTTCATGCTTCCAGGGGCTCGGGAAGTTAATTAAATACCATTTGGAGGCATTTAATGTTCGAGCAAAAACGGCTGATTTTCGACAAAAGAGATAACACCCCCCCATTACGTCATGCTTCAGAAATGTGGAAAATGGTCAGTTTTCAAATGTTTTATTTTTGAACGTCAGTTCACATTTGTAGGTGGATCATCAGTGTTAGAGCTAAAATTAGCATGTTTAAAGTGATTTTCATGCTTCCAGGGGCCCAAAACACAAGATTTATGGAATGGTTAAAAGTGCATGAAAATGGCCAATTTACTCACTCTGAGTTCTCAAAAAGGGTTTCTTCACCCCGGGAAGTTAATTAAATACCATTTGGAGGCATTTAATGTTCCAGCAAAAAAGGCTGAATTTCGACAAAAGAGATAACACCCCCCATTACGTCATGCTTCAGAAATGTGGAAAATGGTCCGTTTTCAAATGTTTTATTTTTGAACGTCAGTTCACATTTGTAGGTGGATCATCAGTGTTAGAGCTAAAATTAGCATGTTTAAAGTGATTTTCATGCTTCCAGGGGCTCGGGAAGTTAATTAAATACCATTTGGAGGCATTTAATGTTCGAGCAAAAACGGCTGATTTTCGACAAAAGAGATAACACCCCCCCATTACGTCATGCTTCAGAAATGTGGAAAATGGTCCGTTTTCAAATGTTTTATTTTTGAACGTCAGTTCACATTTGTAGGTGGATCATCAGTGTTAGAGCTAAAATTAGCATGTTTAAAGTGATTTTCATGCTTCTAGGGGCTTGGGAAGTTAATTACATACCATTTGGAGGCATTTAATGTTCGAGCAAAAACGGCTGATTTTCGACAAAAGAGATAACACCCCCCCATTACGTCATGCTTCAGAAATGTGGAAAATGGTCCGTTTTCAAATGTTTTATTTTTGAACGTCAGTTAACATTTGTAGGTGGATCATCAGTGTTAGAGCTAAAATTAGCATGTTTAAAGTGATTTTCATGCTTCCAGGGGCTCGGGAAGTTAATTAAATACCATTTGGAGGCATTTAATGTTCGAGCAAAAACGGCTGATTTTCGACAAAAGAGATAACACCCCCCCCATTACGTCATGCTTCAGAAATGTGGAAAATGGTCCGTTTTCAAATGTTTTATTTTTGAACGTCAGTTCACATTTGTAGGTGGATCATCAGTGTTAGAGCTAAAATTAGCATGTTTAAAGTGATTTTCATGCTTCCAGGGGCTCGGGAAGTTAATTAAATACCATTTGGAGGCATTTAATGTTCGAGCAAAAACGGCTGATTTTCGACAAAAGAGATAACACCCCCCCATTACGTCATGCTTCAGAAATGTGGAAAATGGTCCGTTTTCAAATGTTTTATTTTTGAACGTCAGTTCACATTTGTAGGTGGATCATCAGTGTTAGAGCTAAAATTTGCATGTTTAAAGTGATTTTCATGCTTCCAGGGGCTCGGGAAGTTAATTAAATACCATTTGGAGGCATTTAATGTTCGAGCAAAAACGGCTGATTTTCGACAAAAGAGATAACACCCCCCCATTACGTCATGCTTCAGAAATGTGGAAAATGGTCCGTTTTCAAATGTTTTATTTTTGAACGTCAGTTCACAGTTGTAGGTGGATCATCAGTGTTAGAGCTAAAATTAGCATTAGCATGTTTAAAGTGATTTTCATGCTTCCAGGGGCCCAAAACACAAGATTTATGGAATGGTTAAAAGTGCATGAAAATGGCCAATTTACTCACTCTGAGTTCTCAAAAAGGGTATCTTCACCCCGGGAAGTTAATTAAATACCATTTGGAGGCATTTAATGTTCGAGCAAAAACGGCAGATTTTTGACAAAAGAGATAACACCCCCCCATTACGTCATGCTTCAGAAATGTGGAAAATGGTCCGTTTTCAAATGTTTTATTTTTGAACGTCAGTTCACATTTGTAGGTGGATCATCAGTGTTAGAGCTAAAATTAGCATGTTTAAAGTGATTTTCATGCTTCCAGGGGCTCGGGAAGTTAATTAAATACCATTTGGAGGCATTTAATGTTCGAGCAAAAACGGCTGATTTTCGACAAAAGAGATAACACCCCCCCATTACGCCATGCTTCAGAAATGTGGAAAATGGTCAGTTTTCAAATGTTTTATTTTTGAACGTCAGTTCACATTTGTAGGTGGATCATCAGTGTTAGAGCTAAAATTAGCATGTTTAAAGTGATTTTCATGTTTCCTGGGGCCCTTAACACAAGATTTATGGAATGGTTAAAAGTGCATGAAAACGGCCAATTTACTCACTCTGAGTTCTCAAAAAGGGTTTCTTCACCCCGGGAAGTTAATTAAATACCATTTGGAGGCATTTAATGTTCCAGCAAAAACGGCTGATTTTCGACAAAAGAGATAACACCCCCCCCATTACGTCATGCTTCAGAAATGTGGAAAATGGTCCGTTTTCAAATGTTTTATTTTTGAACGTCAGTTCATATTTGTAGGTGGATCATCAGTGTTAGAGCTAAAATTAGCATGTTTAAAGTGATTTTCATGCTTCCAGGGGCCCAAAACACAAGATTCATGGAATGGTTAAAAGTGCATGAAAATGGCCAATTTACTCACTCTGAGTTCTCAAAAAGGGTTTCTTCACCCCGGGAAGTTAATTAAATACCATTTGGAGGCATTTAATGTTCGAGCAAAAACGGCTGATTTTCGACAAAAGAGATAACACCCCCCCATTACGTCATGCTTCAGAAATGTGGAAAATGGTCCGTTTTCAAATGTTTTATTTTTGAACGTCAGTTCACATTTGTAGGTGGATCATCAGTGTTAGAGCTAAAATTAGCATGTTTAAAGTGATTTTCATGCTTCCAGGGGCCCAAAACACAAGATTTATGGAATGGTTAAAAGTGCATGAAAATGGCCAATTTACTCACTCTGAGTTCTTAAAAAGGGTATCTTCACCCCGGGAAGTTAATTAAATACCATTTGGAGGCATTTAATGTTCGAGCAAAAACAGCAGATTTTCGACAAAAGAGATAACACCCCCCCATTACGTCATGCTTCAGAAATGTGGAAAATGGTCCGTTTTCAAATGTTTTATTTTTGAACGTCAGTTCACATTTGTAGGTGGATCATCAGTGTTAGAGCTAAAATTAGCATGTTTAAAGTGATTTTCATGCTTCCAGGGGCTCGGGAAGTTAATTAAATACCATTTGGAGGCATTTAATGTTCGAGCAAAAACGGCTGATTTTCGACAAAAGAGATAACACCCCCCCATTACGCCATGCTTCAGAAATGTGGAAAATGGTCAGTTTTCAAATGTTTTATTTTTGAACGTCAGTTCACATTTGTAGGTGGATCATCAGTGTTAGAGCTAAAATTAGCATGTTTAAAGTGATTTTCATGTTTCCTGGGGCCCTTAACACAAGATTTATGGAATGGTTAAAAGTGCATGAAAACGGCCAATTTACTCACTCTGAGTTCTCAAAAAGGGTTTCTTCACCCCGGGAAGTTAATTAAATACCATTTGGAGGCATTTAATGTTCCAGCAAAAACGGCTGATTTTCGACAAAAGAGATAACACCCCCCCATTACGTCATGCTTCAGAAATGTGGAAAATGGTCCGTTTTCAAATGTTTTATTTTTGAACGTCAGTTCACATTTGTAGGTGGATCATCAGTGTTAGAGCTAAAATTAGCATGTTTAAAGTGATTTTCATGCTTCCAGGGGCCCAAAACACAAGATTTATGGAATGGTTAAAAGTGCATGAAAATGGCCAATTTACTCACTCTGAGTTCTCAAAAAGGGTTTCTTCACCCCGGGAAGTTAATTAAATACCATTTGGAGGCATTTAATGTTCGAGCAAAAACGGCTGATTTTCGACAAAAGAGATAACACCCCCCATTACGTCATGCTTCAGAAATGTGGAAAATGGTCCGTTTTCAAATGTTTTATTTTTGAACGTCAGTTCACATTTGTAGGTGGATCATCAGTGTTAGAGCTAAAATTAGCATGTTTAAAGTGATTTTCATGCTTCCAGGGGCTCGGGAAGTTAATTAAATACCATTTGGAGGCATTTAATGTTCGAGCAAAAACGGCTGATTTTCGACAAAAGAGATAACACCCCCCCATTACGTCATGCTTCAGAAATGTGGAAAATGGTCCGTTTTCAAATGTTTTATTTTTGAACGTCAGTTCACATTTGTAGGTGGATCATCAGTGTTAGAGCTAAAATTAGCATGTTTAAAGTGATTTTCATGCTTCCAGGGGCCCAAAACACAAGATTTATGGAATGGTTAAAAGTGCATGAAAATGGCCAATTTACTCACTCTGAGTTCTCAAAAAGGGTTTCTTCACCCCGGGAAGTTAATTAAATACCATTTGGAGGCATTTAATGTTCGAGCAAAAACGGCTGATTTTCGACAAAAGAAATAACACCCCCCCATTACGTCATGCTTCAGAAATGTGGAAAATGGTCCGTTTTCAAATGTTTTATTTTTGAACGTCAGTTCACATTTGTAGGTGGATCATCAGTGTTAGAGCTAAAATTAGCATGTTTAAAGTGATTTTCATGCTTCCAGGGGCTCGGGAAGTTAATTAAATACCATTTGGAGGCATTTAATGTTCGAGCAAAAACGGCTGATTTTCGACAAAAGAGATAACACCCCCCCATTACGCCATGCTTCAGAAATGTGGAAAATGGTCCGTTTTCAAATGTTTTATTTTTGAACGTCAGTTCACATTTGTAGGTGGTTCATCAGTGTTAGAGCTAAAATTAGCATGTTTAAAGTGATTTTCATGTTTCCTGGGGCCCTTAACACAAGATTTATGGAATGGTTAAAAGTGCATGAAAACGGCCAATTTACTCACTCTGAGTTCTCAAAAAGGGTTTCTTCACCCCGGGAAGTTAATTAAATACCATTTGGAGGCATTTAATGTTCCTGCAAAAACGGCTGATTTTCGACAAAAGAGATAACACCCCCCCATTACGTCATGCTTCAGAAATGTGGAAAATGGTCCATTTTCAAATGTTTTATTTTTGAACGTCAGTTCACATTTGTAGGTGGATCATCAGTGTTAGAGCTAAAATTAGCATGTTTAAAGTGATTTTCATGCTTCCAGGGGCCCAAAACACAAGATTTATGGAATGGTTAAAAGTGCATGAAAATGGCCAATTTACTCACTCTGAGTTCTCAAAAAGGGTTTCTTCACCCCGGGAAGTTAATTAAATACCATTTGGAGGCATTTAATGTTCGAGCAAAAACGGCTGATTTTCGACAAAAGAGATAACACCCCCCCATTACGTCATGCTTCAGAAATGTGGAAAATGGTCCGTTTTCAAATGTTTTGTTTTTGAACGTCAGTTCACATTTGTAGGTGGATCATCAGTGTTAGAGCTAAAATTAGCATGTTTAAAGTGATTTTCATGCTTCCAGGGGCTCGGGAAGTTAATTAAATACCATTTGGAGGCATTTAATGTTCGAGCAAAAACGGCTGATTTTCGACAAAAAAGATAACACCCCCCATTACGTCATGCTTCAGAAATGTGGAAAATGGTCCGTTTTCAAATGTTTTATTTTTGAACGTCAGTTCACATTTGTAGGTGGATCATCAGTGTTAGAGCTAAAATTAGCATGTTTAAAGTGATTTTCATGCTTCCAGGGGCTCGGGAAGTTAATTAAATACCATTTGGAGGCATTTAATGTTCGAGCAAAAACGTCTGATTTTCGACAAAAGAGATAACACCCCCCCATTACGTCATGCTTCAGAAATGTGGAAAATGGTCCGTTTTCAAATGTTTTATTTTTGAACGTCAGTTCACATTTGTAGGTGGATCATCAGTGTTAGAGCTAAAATTACCATGTTTAAAGTGATTTTCATGCTTCCAGGGGCTCGGGAAGTTAATTAAATACCATTTGGAGGCATTTAATGTTCGAGCAAAAACGGCTGATTTTCGACAAAAGAGATAACACCCCCCCATTACGTCATGCTTCAGAAATGTGGAAAATGGTCCGTTTTCAAATGTTTTATTTTTGAACGTCAGTTCACATTTGTAGGTGGATCATCAGTGTTAGAGCTAAAATTAGCATGTTTAAAGTGATTTTCATGCTTCCAGGGGCCCAAAACACAAGATTTATGGAATGGTTAAAAGTGCATGAAAATGGCCAATTTACTCACTCTGAGTTCTCAAAAAGGGTTTCTTCACCCCGGGAAGTTAATTAAATACCATTTGGAGGCATTTAATGTTCCAGCAAAAACGGCTGAATTTCGACAAAAGAGATAACACCCCCCATTACGTCATGCTTCAGAAATGTGGAAAATGGTCCGTTTTCAAATGTTTTATTTTTGAACGTCAGTTCACATTTGTAGGTGGATCATCAGTGTTAGAGCTAAAATTAGCATGTTTAAAGTGATTTTCATGCTTCCAGGGGCTCGGGAAGTTAATTACATACCATTTGGAGGCATTTAATGTTCGAGCAAAAACGGCTGATTTTCGACAAAAGAGATAACACCCCCCCATTACGTCATGCTTCAGAAATGTGGAAAATGGTCCGTTTTCAAATGTTTTATTTTTGAACGTCAGTTCACATTTGTAGGTGGATCATCAGTGTTAGAGCTAAAATTAGCATGTTTAAAGTGATTTTCATGCTTCCAGGGGCTCGGGAAGTTAATTAAATACCATTTGGAGGCATTTAATGTTCGAGCAAAAACGGCTGATTTTCGACAAAAGAGATAACACCCCCCCATTACGTCATGCTTCAGAAATGTGGAAAATGGTCCATTTTCAAATGTTTTATTTTTGAACGTCAGTTCACATTTGTAGGTGGATCATCAGTGTTAGAGCTAAAATTAGCATGTTTAAAGTGATTTTCATGCTTCCAGGGGCTCGGGAAGTTAATTAAATACCATTTGGAGGCATTTAATGTTCGAGCAAAAACGGCTGATTTTCGACAAAAGAGATAACACCCCCCCATTACGTCATGCTTCAGAAATGTGGAAAATGGTCCGTTTTCAAATGTTTTATTTTTGAACGTCAGTTCACATTTGTAGGTGGATCATCAGTGTTAGAGCTAAAATTAGCATGTTTAAAGTGATTTTCATGCTTCCAGGGACCCAAAACACAAGATTTATGGAATGGTTAAAAGTGCATGAAAATGGCCAATTTACTCACTCTGAGTTCTCAAAAAGGGTTTCTTCACCCAGGGAAGTTAATTAAATACCATTTGGAGGCATTTAATGTTCAAGCAAAAACGGCTGATTTTCGACAAAAGAGATAACACCCCCCCATTACGTCATGCTTCAGAAATGTGGAAAATGGTCCGTTTTCAAATGTTTTATTTTTGAACGTCAGTTCACATTTGTAGGTGGATCATCAGTGTTAGAGCTAAAATTAGCATGTTTAAAGTGATTTTCATGCTTCCAGGGGCCCAAAACACAAGATTTATGGAATGGTTAAAAGTGCATGAAAATGGCCAATTTACTCACTCTGAGTTCTCAAAAAGGGTTTCTTCACCCCGGGAAGTTAATTAAATACCATTTGGAGGCATTTAATGTTCCAGCAAAAACGGCTGAATTTCGACAAAAGAGATAACACCCCCCATTACGTCATGCTTCAGAAATGTGGAAAATGGTCCGTTTTCAAATGTTTTATTTTTGAACGTCAGTTCACATTTGTAGGTGGATCATCAGTGTTAGAGCTAAAATTAGCATGTTTAAAGTGATTTTCATGCTTCCAGGGGCTCGGGAAGTTAATTAAATACCATTTGGAGGCATTTAATGTTCGAGCAAAAACGGCTGATTTTCGACAAAAGAGATAACACCCCCCCATTACGTCATGCTTCAGAAATGTGGAAAATGGTCCATTTTCAAATGTTTTATTTTTGAACGTCAGTTCACATTTGTAGGTGGATCATCAGTGTTAGAGCTAAAATTAGCATGTTTAAAGTGATTTTCATGCTTCCAGGGGCTCGGGAAGTTAATTAAATACCATTTGGAGGCATTTAATGTTCGAGCAAAAACGGCTGATTTTCGACAAAAGAGATAACACCCCCCCATTACGTCATGCTTCAGAAATGTGGAAAATGGTCCGTTTTCAAATGTTTTATTTTTGAACGTCAGTTCACATTTGTAGGTGGATCATCAGTGTTAGAGCTAAAATTAGCATGTTTAAAGTGATTTTCATGCTTCCAGGGGCCCAAAACACAAGATTTATGGAATGGTTAAAAGTGCATGAAAATGGCCAATTTACTCACTCTGAGTTCTCAAAAAGGGTTTCTTCACCCAGGGAAGTTAATTAAATACCATTTGGAGGCATTTAATGTTCAAGCAAAAACGGCTGATTTTCGACAAAAGAGATAACACCCCCCCATTACGTCATGCTTCAGAAATGTGGAAAATGGTCCGTTTTCAAATGTTTTATTTTTGAACGTCAGTTCACATTTGTAGGTGGATCATCAGTGTTAGAGCTAAAATTAGCATGTTTAAAGTGATTTTCATGCTTCCAGGGGCCCAAAACACAAGATTTATGGAATGGTTAAAAGTGCATGAAAATGGCCAATTTACTCACTCTGAGTTCTCAAAAAGGGTTTCTTCACCCCGGGAAGTTAATTAAATACCATTTGGAGGCATTTAATGTTCGAGCAAAAACGGCTGATTTTCGACAAAAGAGATAACACCCCCCCATTACGTCATGCTTCAGAAATGTGGAAAATGGTCCGTTTTCAAATGTTTTATTTTTGAACGTCAGTTCACATTTGTAGGTGGATCATCAGTGTTAGGGCTAAAATTAGCATGTTTAAAGTGATTTTCATGCTTCCAGGGGCTCGGGAAGTTAATTAAATACCATTTGGAGGCATTTAATGTTCGAGCAAAAACGGCTGATTTTCGACAAAAGAGATAACACCCCCCCATTACGTCATGCTTCAGAAATGTGGAAAATGGTCCGTTTTCAAATGTTTTATTTTTTAACGTCAGTTCACATTTGTAGGTGGATCATCAGTGTTAGAGCTAAAATTAGCATGTTTAAAGTGATTTTCATGCTTCCAGGGGCTCGGGAAGTTAATTAAATACCATTTGGAGGCATTTAATGTTCGAGCAAAAACGGCTGATTTTCGACAAAAGAGATAACACCCCCCCATTACGTCATGCTTCAGAAATGTGGAAAATGGTCCGTTTTCAAATGTTTTATTTTTGAACGTCAGTTCACAGTTGTAGGTGGATCATCAGTGTTAGAGCTAAAATTAGCATGTTTAAAGTGATTTTCATGCTTCGAGGGGCCCAAAACACAAGATTTATGGAATGGTTAAAAGTGCATGAAAATGGCCAATTTACTCACTCTGAGTTCTCAAAAAGGGTATCTTCACCCCGGGAAGTTAATTAAATACCATTTGGAGGCATTTAATGTTCGAGCAAAAACGGCAGATTTTCCACAAAAGAGATAACACCCCCCCATTACGTCATGCTTCAGAAATGTGGAAAATGGTCCGTTTTCAAATGTTTTATTTTTGAACGTCAGTTCACATTTGTAGGTGGATCATCAGTGTTAGAGCTAAAATTAGCATGTTTAAAGTGATTTTCATGCTTCCAGGGGCTCGGGAAGTTAATTAAATACCATTTGGAGGCATTTAATGTTCGAGCAAAAACGGCTGATTTTCGACAAAAGAGATAACACCCCCCCATTACGCCATGCTTCAGAAATGTGGAAAATGGTCAGTTTTCAAATGTTTTATTTTTGAACGTCAGTTCACATTTGTAGGTGGATCATCAGTGTTAGAGCTAAAATTAGCATGTTTAAAGTGATTTTCATGTTTCCTGGGGCCCTTAACACAAGATTTATGGAATGGTTAAAAGTGCATGAAAACGGCCAATTTACTCACTCTGAGTTCTCAAAAAGGGTTTCTTCACCCCGGGAAGTTAATTAAATACCATTTGGAGGCATTTAATGTTCCAGCAAAAACGGCTGATTTTCGACAAAAGAGATAACACCCCCCCATTACGTCATGCTTCAGAAATGTGGAAAATGGTCCGTTTTCAAATGTTTTATTTTTGAACGTCAGTTCATATTTGTAGGTGGATCATCAGTGTTAGAGCTAAAATTAGCATGTTTAAAGTGATTTTCATGCTTCCAGGGGCCCAAAACACAAGATTCATGGAATGGTTAAAAGTGCATGAAAATGGCCAATTTACTCACTCTGAGTTCTCAAAAAGGGTTTCTTCACCCCGGGAAGTTAATTAAATACCATTTGGAGGCATTTAATGTTCGAGCAAAAACGGCTGATTTTCGACAAAAGAGATAACACCCCCCCCCATTACGTCATGCTTCAGAAATGTGGAAAATGGTCCGTTTTCAAATGTTTTGTTTTTGAACGTCAGTTCACATTTGTAGGTGGATCATCAGTGTTAGAGCTAAAATTAGCATGTTTAAAGTGATTTTCATGCTTCCAGGGGCTCGGGAAGTTAATTAAATACCATTTGGAGGCATTTAATGTTCGAGCAAAAACGGCTGATTTTCGACAAAAGAGATAACACCCCCCCATTACGTCATGCTTCAGAAATGTGGAAAATGGTCCGTTTTCAAATGTTTTATTTTTGAACGTCAGTTCACAGTTGCAATGTTTAAAGTGATTTTCATGCTTCCAGGGGCTCGGGAAGTTAATTAAATACCATTTGGAGGCATTTAATGTTCGAGCAAAAACGGCTGATTTTCGACAAAAGAGATAACACCCCCCCATTACGTCATGCTTCAGAAATGTGGAAAATGGTCCGTTTTCAAATGTTTTATTTTTGAACGTCAGTTCACATTTGTAGGTGGATCATCAGTGTTAGAGCTAAAATTAGCATGTTTAAAGTGATTTTCATGCTTCCAGGGGCCCAAAACACAAGATTTATGGAATGGTTAAAAGTGCATGAAAATGGCCAATTTACTCACTCTGAGTTCTCAAAAAGGGTTTCTTCACCCCGGGAAGTTAATTAAATACCATTTGGAGGCATTTAATGTTTGAGCAAAAACGGCTGATTTTCGACAAAAGAGATAACACCCCCCCATTACGTCATGCTTCAGAAATGTGGAAAATGGTCCGTTTTCAAATGTTTTATTTTTGAACGTCAGTTCACATTTGTAGGTGGATCATCAGTGTTAGAGCTAAAATTAGCATGTTTAAAGTGATTTTCATGCTTCCAGGGGCCCAAAACACAAGATTTATGGAATGGTTAAAAGTGCATGAAAATGGCCAATTTACTCACTCTGAGTTCTCAAAAAGGGTTTCTTCACCCCGGGAAGTTAATTAAATACCATTTGGAGGCATTTAATGTTCGAGCAAAAACGGCTGATTTTCGACAAAAGAGATAACACCCCCCCATTACGTCATGCTTCAGAAATGTGGAAAATGGTCCGTTTTCAAATGTTTTATTTTTGAACGTCAGTTCACATTTGTAGGTGGATCATCAGTGTTAGAGCTAAAATTAGCATGTTTAAAGTGATTTTCATGCTTCCAGGGGCTCGGGAAGTTAATTAAATACCATTTGGAGGCATTTAATGTTCGAGCAAAAACGGCTGATTTTCGACAAAAGAGATAACACCCCCCCATTACGTCATGCTTCAGAAATGTGGAAAATGGTCCGTTTTCAAATGTTTTATTTTTGAACGTCAGTTCACATTTGTAGGTGGATCATCAGTGTTAGAGCTAAAATTAGCATGTTTAAAGTGATTTTAATGCTTCCAGGGGCTCGGGAAGTTAATTAAATACCATTTGGAGGCATTTAATGTTCGAGCAAAAACGGCTGATTTTCGACAAAAGAGATAACACCCCCCCATTACGTCATGCTTCAGAAATGTGGAAAATGGTCCGTTTTCAAATGTTTTATTTTTGAACGTCAGTTCACATTTGTAGGTGGATCATCAGTGTTAGAGCTAAAATTAGCATGTTTAAAGTGATTTTCATGCTTCCAGGGGCCCAAAACACAAGATTTATGGAATGGTTAAAAGTGCATGAAAATGGCCAATTTACTCACTCTGAGTTCTCAAAAAGGGTTTCTTCACCCCGGGAAGTTAATTAAATACCATTTGGAGGCATTTAATGTTCGAGCAAAAACGGCTGATTTTCGACAAAAGAGATAACACCCCCCCATTACGTCATGCTTCAGAAATGTGGAAAATGGTCCGTTTTCAAATGTTTTATTTTTGAACGTCAGTTCACATTTGTAGGTGGATCATCAGTGTTAGAGCTAAAATTAGCATGTTTAAAGTGATTTTCATGCTTCCAGGGGCCCAAAACACAAGATTTATGGAATGGTTAAAAGTGCATGAAAATGGCCAATTTACTCACTCTGAGTTCTCAAAAAGGGTTTCTTCACCCCGGGAAGTTAATTAAATACCATTTGGAGGCATTTAATGTTCGAGCAAAAACGGCTGATTTTCGACAAAAGAGATAACACCCCCCCATTACGTCATGCTTCAGAAATGTGGAAAATGGTCCGTTTTCAAATGTTTTATTTTTGAACGTCAGTTCACATTTGTAGGTGGATCATCAGTGTTAGAGCTAAAATTAGCATGTTTAAAGTGATTTTCATGCTTCCAGGGGCCCAAAACACAAGATTTATGGAATGGTTAAAAGTGCATGAAAATGGCCAATTTACTCACTCTGAGTTCTCAAAAAGGGTTTCTTCACCCCGGGAAGTTAATTAAATACCATTTGGAGGCATTTAATGTTCGAGCAAAAACGGCTGATTTTCGACAAAAGAGATAACACCCCCCCATTACGTCATGCTTCAGAAATGTGGAAAATGGTCTGTTTTCAAATGTTTTATTTTTGAACGTCAGTTCACATTTGTAGGTGGATCATCAGTGTTAGAGCTAAAATTAGCATGTTTAAAGTGATTTTCATGCTTCCAGGGGCTCGGGAAGTTAATTAAATACCATTTGGAGGCATTTAATGTTCGAGCAAAAACGGCTGATTTTCGACAAAAGAGATAACACCCCCCCATTACGTCATGCTTCAGAAATGTGGAAAATGGTCCGTTTTCAAATGTTTTATTTTTGAACGTCAGTTCACATTTGTAGGTGGATCATCAGTGTTAGAGCTAAAATTAGCATGTTTAAAGTGATTTTCATGCTTCCAGGGGCTCGGGAAGTTAATTAAATACCATTTGGAGGCATTTAATGTTCGAGCAAAAACGGCTGATTTTCGACAAAAGAGATAACACCCCCCCATTACGTCATGCTTCAGAAATGTGGAAAATGGTCCGTTTTCAAATGTTTTATTTTTGAACGTCAGTTCACATTTGTAGGTGGATCATCAGTGTTAGAGCTAAAATTAGCATGTTTAAAGTGATTTTCATGCTTCCAGGGGCCCAAAACACAAGATTTATGGAATGGTTAAAAGTGCATGAAAATGGCCAATTTACTCACTCTGAGTTCTCAAAAAGGGTTTCTTCACCCCGGGAAGTTAATTAAATACCATTTGGAGGCATTTAATGTTCGAGCAAAAACGGCTGATTTTCGACAAAAGAGATAACACCCCCCCATTACGTCATGCTTCAGAAATGTGGAAAATGGTCCGTTTTCAAATGTTTTATTTTTGAACGTCAGTTCACATTTGTAGGTGGATCATCAGTGTTAGAGCTAAAATTAGCATGTTTAAAGTGATTTTCATGCTTCCAGGGGCTCGGGAAGTTAATTAAATACCATTTGGAGGCATTTAATGTTCGAGCAAAAACGGCTGATTTTCGACAAAAGAGATAACACCCCCCCATTACGTCATGCTTCAGAAATGTGGAAAATGGTCCGTTTTCAAATGTTTTATTTTTGAACGTCAGTTCACATTTGTAGGTGGATCATCAGTGTTAGAGCTAAAATTAGCATGTTTAAAGTGATTTTCATGCTTCCAGGGGCTCGGGAAGTGAAATAAATACCATTTGGAGGCATTTAATGTTCTAGCAAAAACGGCTGATTTTCAACAAAAGAGATAACACCCCCCCATTACGTCATGCTTCAGAAATGTAGACAATGGTCCGTTTTCAAATGTTTTATTTTTGAACGTCAGTTTACATTTGTAGGTGGATCATCAGTGTTAGAGCTAAAATTAGCATGTTTAAAGTGATTTTCATGCTTCCAGGGGCCCAAAACACAAGATTTATGGAATGGTTAAAAGTGCATGAAAATGGCCAATTTACTCACTCTGAGTTCTCAAAAAGGGTTTCTTCACCCCGGGAAGTTAATTAAATACCATTTGGAGGCATTTAATGTTCCAGCAAAAACGGCTGATTTTCGACAAAAGAGATAACACCCCCCCATTACGTCATGCTTCAGAAATGTGGAAAATGGTCCGTTTTCAAATGTTTTATTTTTGAACGTCAGTTCACATTTGTAGGTGGATCATCAGTGTTAGAGCTAAAATTAGCATGTTTAAAGTGATTTTCATGCTTCCAGGGGCTTAGGAAGTTAATTAAATACCATTTGGAGGCATTTAATGTTCGAGCAAAAACGGCTGATTTTCGACAAAAGAGATAACACCCCCCCATTACGTCATGCTTCAGAAATGTGGAAAAGGGTCCGTTTTCAAATGTTTTATTTTTGAACGTCAGTTCACATTTGTAGGTGGATCATCAGTGTTAGAGCTAAAATTAGCATGTTTAAAGTGATTTTCATGCTTCCAGGGGCTCGGGAAGTTAATTAAATACCATTTGGAGGCATTTAATGTTCGAGCAAAAACGGCTGATTTTCGACAAAAGAGATAACACCCCCCCATTACGTCATGCTTCAGAAATGTGGAAAATGGTCCGTTTTCAAATGTTTTATTTTTGAACGTCAGTTCACATTTGTAGGTGGATCATCAGTGTTAGAGCTAAAATTAGCATGTTTAAAGTGATTTTCATGCTTCCAGGGGCTCGGGAAGTTAATTAAATACAATTTGGAGGCGTTTAATGTTCGAGCAAAAACGGCTGATTTTCGACAAAAGAGATAACACCCCCCCATTATGTCATGCTTGAGAAATGTGGAAAATGGTCCGTTTTCAAATGTTTTATTTTTGAACGTCAGTTCACATTTGTAGGTGGATCATCAGTGTTAGAGCTAAAATTAGCATGTTTAAAGTGATTTTCATGCTTCCAGGGGCTCGGGAAGTGAAATAAATACCATTTGGAGGCATTTAATGTTCGAGCAAAAACGGCTGATTTTCAACAAAAGAGATAACACCCCCCCATTACGTCATGCTTCAGAAATGTGGAAAATGGTCCGTTTTCAAATGTTTTATTTTTGAACGTCAGTTCACATTTGTAGGTGGATCATCAGTGTTAGAGCTAAAATTAGCATGTTTAAAGTGATTTTCATGCTTCCAGGGGCCCAAAACACAAGATTTATGGAATGGTTAAAAGTGCATGAAAATGGCCAATTTACTCACTCTGAGTTCTCAAAAAGGGTTTCTTCACCCCGGGAAGTTAATTAAATACCATTTGGAGGCATTTAATGTTCGAGCAAAAACGGCTGATTTTCGACAAAAGAGATAACACCCCCCCATTACGTCATGCTTCAGAAATGTGGAAAATGGTCCGTTTTCAAATGTTTTATTTTTGAACGTCAGTTCACATTTGTAGGTGGATCATCAGTGTTAGAGCTAAAATTAGCATGTTTAAAGTGATTTTCATGCTTCCAGGGGCTCGGGAAGTTAATTAAATACCATTTGGAGGCATTTAATGTTCGAGCAAAAACGGCTGATTTTCGACAAAAGAGATAACACCCCCCCATTACGTCATGCTTCAGATATGTGGAAAATGGTCCGTTTTCAAATGTTTTATTTTTGAACGTCAGTTCACATTTGTAGGTGGATCATCAGTGTTAGAGCTAAAATTAGCATGTTTAAAGTGATTTTCATGCTTCCAGGGGCTCGGGAAGTTAATTAAATACCATTTGGAGGCATTTAATGTTCGAGCAAAAACGGCTGATTTTCGACAAAAGAGATAACACCCCCCCATTACGTCATGCTTCAGAAATGTGGAAAATGGTCCGTTTTCAAATGTTTTATTTTTGAACGTCAGTTCACATTTGTAGGTGGATCATCAGTGTTAGAGCTAAAATTAGCATGTTTAAAGTGATTTTCATGCTTCCAGGGGCTCGGGAAGTTAATTAAATACCATTTGGAGGCATTTAATGTTCGAGCAAAAACGGCTGATTTTCGACAAAAGAGATAACACCCCCCCATTACGTCATGCTTCAGAAATGTGGAAAATGGTCCGTTTTCAAATGTTTTATTTTTGAACGTCAGTTCACATTTGTAGGTGGATCATCAGTGTTAGAGCTAAAATTAGCATGTTTAAAGTGATTTTCATGCTTCCAGGGGCCCAAAACACAAGATTTATGGAATGGTTAAAAGTGCATGAAAATGGCCAATTTACTCACTCTGAGTTCTCAAAAAGGGTTTCTTCACCCCGGGAAGTTAATTAAATACCATTTGGAGGCATTTAATGTTCGAGCAAAAACGGCTGATTTTCGACAAAAGAGATAACACCCCCCCATTACGTCATGCTTCAGAAATGTGGAAAATGGTCCGTTTTCAAATGTTTTATTTTTGAACGTCAGTTCACATTTGTAGGTGGATCATCAGTGTTAGAGCTAAAATTAGCATGTTTAAAGTGATTTTCATGCTTCCAGGGGCTCGGGAAGTTAATTAAATACCATTTGGAGGCATTTAATGTTCGAGCAAAAACGGCTGATTTTCGACAAAAGAGATAACACCCCCCCATTACGTCATGCTTCAGAAATGTGGAAAATGGTCCGTTTTCAAATGTTTTATTTTTGAACGTCAGTTCACATTTGTAGGTGGATCATCAGTGTTAGAGCTAAAATTAGCATGTTTAAAGTGATTTTCATGCTTCCAGGGGCTCGGGAAGTTAATTAAATACCATTTGGAGGCATTTAATGTTCGAGCAAAAACGGCTGATTTTCGACAAAAGAGATAACACCCCCCCATTACGTCATGCTTCAGAAATGTGGAAAATGGTCCGTTTTCAAATGTTTTATTTTTGAACGTCAGTTCACATTTGTAGGTGGATCATCAGTGTTAGAGCTAAAATTAGCATGTTTAAAGTGATTTTCATGCTTCCAGGGGCCCAAAACACAAGATTTATGGAATGGTTAATAGTGCATGAAAATGGCCAATTTACTCACTCTGAGTTCTCAAAAAGGGTTTCTTCACCCCGGGAAGTTAATTAAATACCATTTGGAGGCATTTAATGTTCGAGCAAAAACGGCTGATTTTCGACAAAAGAGATAACACCCCCCCATTACGTCATGCTTCAGAAATGTGGAAAATGGTCCGTTTTCAAATGTTTTATTTTTGAACGTCAGTTCACATTTGTAGGTGGATCATCAGTGTTAGAGCTAAAATTAGCATGTTTAAAGTGATTTTCATGCTTCCAGGGGCTCGGGAAGTTAATTAAATACCATTTGGAGGCATTTAATGTTCGAGCAAAAACGGCTGATTTTCGACAAAAGAGATAACACCCCCCCATTACGTCATGCTTCAGAAATGTGGAAAATGGTCCGTTTTCAAATGTTTTATTTTTGAACGTCAGTTCACATTTGTAGGTGGATCATCAGTGTTAGAGCTAAAATTAGCATGTTTAAAGTGATTTTCATGCTTCCAGGGGCTCGGGAAGTTAATTAAATACCATTTGGAGGCATTTAATGTTCGAGCAAAAACGGCTGATTTTCGACAAAAGAGATAACACCCCCCCATTACGTCATGCTTCAGAAATGTGGAAAATGGTCCGTTTTCAAATGTTTTATTTTTGAACGTCAGTTCACATTTGTAGGTGGATCATCAGTGTTAGAGCTAAAATTAGCATGTTTAAAGTGATTTTCATGCTTCCAGGGGCCCAAAACACAAGATTTATGGAATGGTTAAAAGTGCATGAAAATGGCCAATTTACTCACTCTGAGTTCTCAAAAAGGGTTTCTTCACCCCGGGAAGTTAATTAAATACCATTTGGAGGCATTTAATGTTCGAGCAAAAACGGCTGATTTTCGACAAAAGAGATAACACCCCCCCATTACGTCATGCTTCAGAAATGTGGAAAATGGTCCGTTTTCAAATGTTTTATTTTTGAACGTCAGTTCACATTTGTAGGTGGATCATCAGTGTTAGAGCTAAAATTAGCATGTTTAAAGTGATTTTCATGCTTCCAGGGGCTCGGGAAGTTAATTAAATACCATTTGGAGGCATTTAATGTTCGAGCAAAAACGGCTGATTTTCGACAAAAGAGATAACACCCCCCCATTACGTCATGCTTCAGAAATGTGGAAAATGGTCCGTTTTCAAATGTTTTATTTTTGAACGTCAGTTCACATTTGTAGGTGGATCATCAGTGTTAGAGCTAAAATTAGCATGTTTAAAGTGATTTTCATGCTTCCAGGGGCTCGGGAAGTTAATTAAATACCATTTGGAGGCATTTAATGTTCGAGCAAAAACGGCTGATTTTCGACAAAAGAGATAACACCCCCCCATTACGTCATGCTTCAGAAATGTGGAAAATGGTCCGTTTTCAAATGTTTTATTTTTGAACGTCAGTTCACATTTGTAGGTGGATCATCAGTGTTAGAGCTAAAATTAGCATGTTTAAAGTGATTTTCATGCTTCCAGGGGCTCGGGAAGTTAATTAAATACCATTTGGAGGCATTTAATGTTCGAGCAAAAACGGCTGATTTTCGACAAAAGAGATAACACCCCCCCATTACGTCATGCTTCAGAAATGTGGAAAATGGTCCGTTTTCAAATGTTTTATTTTTGAACGTCAGTTCACATTTGTAGGTGGATCATCAGTGTTAGAGCTAAAATTAGCATGTTTAAAGTGATTTTCATGCTTCCAGGGGCCCAAAACACAAGATTTATGGAATGGTTAAAAGTGCATGAAAATGGCCAATTTACTCACTCTGAGTTCTCAAAAAGGGTTTCTTCACCCCGGGAAGTTAATTAAATACCATTTGGAGGCATTTAATGTTCGAGCAAAAACGGCTGATTTTCGACAAAAGAGATAACACCCCCCCATTACGTCATGCTTCAGAAATGTGGAAAATGGTCCGTTTTCAAATGTTTTATTTTTGAACGTCAGTTCACATTTGTAGGTGGATCATCAGTGTTAGAGCTAAAATTAGCATGTTTAAAGTGATTTTCATGCTTCCAGGGGCCCAAAACACAAGATTTATGGAATG
The DNA here is from genome assembly GCF_964263255.1 of Lissotriton vulgaris. Lineage (NCBI taxonomy): Eukaryota > Metazoa > Chordata > Amphibia > Caudata > Salamandridae > Lissotriton > Lissotriton vulgaris. The sequence goes on along the minus strand of NW_028245774.1, from coordinate 18,233 downwards.
GTTAAAAGTGCATGAAAATGGCCAATTTACTCACTCTGAGTTCTCAAAAAGGGTTTCTTCACCCCGGGAAGTTAATTAAATACCATTTGGAGGCATTTAATGTTCGAGCAAAAACGGCTGATTTTCGACAAAAGAGATAACACCCCCCCATTACGTCATGCTTCAGAAATGTGGAAAATGGTCCGTTTTCAAATGTTTTATTTTTGAACGTCAGTTCACATTTGTAGGTGGATCATCAGTGTTAGAGCTAAAATTAGCATGTTTAAAGTGATTTTCATGCTTCCAGGGGCTCGGGAAGTTAATTAAATACCATTTGGAGGCATTTAATGTTCGAGCAAAAACGGCTGATTTTCGACAAAAGAGATAACACCCCCCCATTACGTCATGCTTCAGAAATGTGGAAAATGGTCCGTTTTCAAATGTTTTATTTTTGAACGTCAGTTCACATTTGTAGGTGGATCATCAGTGTTAGAGCTAAAATTAGCATGTTTAAAGTGATTTTAATGCTTCCAGGGGCTCGGGAAGTTAATTAAATACCATTTGGAGGCATTTAATGTTCGAGCAAAAACGGCTGATTTTCGACAAAAGAGATAACACCCCCCCATTACGTCATGCTTCAGAAATGTGGAAAATGGTCCGTTTTCAAATGTTTTATTTTTGAACGTCAGTTCACATTTGTAGGTGGATCATCAGTGTTAGAGCTAAAATTAGCATGTTTAAAGTGATTTTCATGCTTCCAGGGGCCCAAAAAACAAGATTTATGGAATGGTTAAAAGTGCATGAAAATGGCCAATTTACTCACTCTGAGTTCTCAAAAAGGGTTTCTTCACCCCGGGAAGTTAATTAAATACCATTTGGAGGCATTTAATGTTCGAGCAAAAACGGCTGATTTTCGACAAAAGAGATAACACCCCCCCATTACGTCATGCTTCAGAAATGTGGAAAATGGTCCGTTTTCAAATGTTTTATTTTTGAACGTCAGTTCACATTTGTAGGTGGATCATCAGTGTTAGAGCTAAAATTAGCATGTTTAAAGTGATTTTCATGCTTCCAGGGGCCCAAAACACAAGATTTATGGAATGGTTAAAAGTGCATGAAAATGGCCAATTTACTCACTCTGAGTTCTCAAAAAGGGTTTCTTCACCCCGGGAAGTTAATTAAATACCATTTGGAGGCATTTAATGTTCGAGCAAAAACGGCTGATTTTCGACAAAAGAGATAACACCCCCCCATTACGTCATGCTTCAGAAATGTGGAAAATGGTCCGTTTTCAAATGTTTTATTTTTGAACGTCAGTTCACATTTGTAGGTGGATCATCAGTGTTAGAGCTAAAATTAGCATGTTTAAAGTGATTTTCATGCTTCCAGGGGCTCGGGAAGTTAATTAAATACCATTTGGAGGCATTTAATGTTCGAGCAAAAACGGCTGATTTTCGACAAAAGAGATAACACCCCCCCATTACGTCATGCTTCAGAAATGTGGAAAATGGTCCGTTTTCAAATGTTTTATTTTTGAACGTCAGTTCACATTTGTAGGTGGATCATCAGTGTTAGAGCTAAAATTAGCATGTTTAAAGTGATTTTCATGCTTCCAGGGGCTTGGGAAGTTAATTAAATACCATTTGGAGGCATTTAATGTTCGAGCAAAAACGGCTGATTTTCGACAAAAGAGATAACACCCCCCCATTACGTCATGCTTCAGAAATGTGGAAAATGGTCCGTTTTCAAATGTTTTATTTTTGAACGTCAGTTCACATTTGTAGGTGGATCATCAGTGTTAGAGCTAAAATTAGCATGTTTAAAGTGATTTTCATGCTTCAAGGGGCTCGGGAAGTTAATTACATACCATTTGGAGGCATTTAATGTTCGAGCAAAAACGGCTGATTTTCGACAAAAGAGATAACACCCCCCCATTACGTCATGCTTCAGAAATGTGGAAAATGGTCCGTTTTCAAATGTTTTATTTTTGAACGTCAGTTCACATTTGTAGGTGGATCATCAGTGTTAGAGCTAAAATTTGCATGTTTAAAGTGATTTTCATGCTTCCAGGGGCTCGGGAAGTTAATTAAATACCATTTGGAGGCATTTAATGTTCGAGCAAAAACGGCTGATTTTCGACAAAAGAGATAACACCCCCCCATTACGTCATGCTTCAGAAATGTGGAAAATGGTCCGTTTTCAAATGTTTTATTTTTGAACGTCAGTTCACATTTGTAGGTGGATCATCAGTGTTAGAGCTAAAATTAGCATGTTTAAAGTGATTTTCATGCTTCCAGGGGCTCGGGAAGTTAATTAAATACCATTTGGAGGCATTTAATGTTCGAGCAAAAACGGCTGATTTTCGACAAAAGAGATAACACCCCCCCATTACGTCATGCTTCAGAAATGTGGAAAATGGTCCGTTTTCAAATGTTTTATTTTTGAACGTCAGTTCACATTTGTAGGTGGATCATCAGTGTTAGAGCTAAAATTAGCATGTTTAAAGTGATTTTCATGCTTCCAGGGGCCCAAAACACAAGATTTATGGAATGGTTAAAAGTGCATGAAAATGGCCAATTTACTCACTCTGAGTTCTCAAAAAGGGTTTCTTCACCCCGGGAAGTTAATTAAATACCATTTGGAGGCATTTAATGTTCGAGCAAAAACAGCTGATTTTCGACAAAAGAGATAACACCCCCCCATTACGTCATGCTTCAGAAATGTGGAAAATGGTCCGTTTTCAAATGTTTTATTTTTGAACGTCAGTTCACATTTGTAGGTGGATCATCAGTGTTAGAGCTAAAATTAGCATGTTTAAAGTGATTTTCATGCTTCCAGGGGCTCGGGAAGTTAATTAAATACCATTTGGAGGCATTTAATGTTCGAGCAAAAACGGCTGATTTTCGACAAAAGAGATAACACCCCCCCATTACGTCATGCTTCAGAAATGTGGAAAATGGTCCGTTTTCAAATGTTTTATTTTTGAACGTCAGTTCACATTTGTAGGTGGATCATCAGTGTTAGAGCTAAAATTAGCATGTTTAAAGTGATTTTCATGCTTCCAGGGGCCCAAAACACAAGATTTATGGAATGGTTAAAAGTGCATGAAAATGGCCAATTTACTCACTCTGAGTTCTCAAAAAGGGTTTCTTCACCCCGGGAAGTTAATTAAATACCATTTGGAGGCATTTAATGTTCGAGCAAAAACGGCTGATTTTCGACAAAAGAGATAACACCCCCCCATTACGTCATGCTTCAGAAATGTGGAAAATGGTCCGTTTTCAAATGTTTTATTTTTGAACGTCAGTTCACATTTGTAGGTGGATCATCAGTGTTAGAGCTAAAATTAGCATGTTTAAAGTGATTTTCATGCTTCCAGGGGCTCGGGAAGTTAATTAAATACCATTTGGAGGCATTTAATGTTCGAGCAAAAACGGCTGATTTTCGACAAAAGAGATAACACCCCCCCATTACGTCATGCTTCAGAAATGTGGAAAATGGTCCGTTTTCAAATGTTTTATTTTTGAACGTCAGTTCACATTTGTAGGTGGATCATCAGTGTTAGAGCTAAAATTAGCATGTTTAAAGTGATTTTCATGCTTCCAGGGGCTCGGGAAGTTAATTAAATACCATTTGGAGGCATTTAATGTTCGAGCAAAAACGGCTGATTTTCGACAAAAGAGATAACACCCCCCCATTACGTCATGCTTCAGAAATGTGGAAAATGGTCCGTTTTCAAATGTTTTATTTTTGAACGTCAGTTCACATTTGTAGGTGGATCATCAGTGTTAGAGCTAAAATTAGCATGTTTAAAGTGATTTTCATGCTTCCAGGGGCTCGGGAAGTTAATTAAATACCATTTGGAGGCATTTAAGGTTCGAGCAAAAACGGCTGATTTTCGACAAAAGAGATAACACCCCCCCATTACGTCATGCTTCAGAAATGTGGAAAATGGTCCGTTTTCAAATGTTTTATTTTTGAACGTCAGTTCACATTTGTAGGTGGATCATCAGTGTTAGAGCTAAAATTAGCATGTTTAAAGTGATTTTCATGCTTCCAGGGGCCCAAAACACAAGATTTATGGAATGGTTAAAAGTGCATGAAAATGGCCAATTTACTCACTCTGAGTTCTCAAAAAGGGTTTCTTCACCCCGGGAAGTTAATTAAATACCATTTGGAGGCATTTAATGTTCGAGCAAAAACGGCTGATTTTCGACAAAAGAGATAACACCCCCCCATTACGTCATGCTTCAGAAATGTGGAAAATGGTCCGTTTTCAAATGTTTTATTTTTGAACGTCAGTTCACATTTGTAGGTGGATCATCAGTGTTAGAGCTAAAATTAGCATGTTTAAAGTGATTTTCATGCTTCCAGGGGCTCGGGAAGTTAATTAAATACCATTTGGAGGCATTTAATGTTCGAGCAAAAACGGCTGATTTTCGACAAAAGAGATAACACCCCCCCATTACGTCATGCTTCAGAAATGTGGAAAATGGTCCGTTTTCAAATGTTTTATTTTTGAACGTCAGTTCACATTTGTAGGTGGATCATCAGTGTTAGAGCTAAAATTAGCATGTTTAAAGTGATTTTCATGCTTCCAGGGGCTCGGGAAGTTAATTAAATACCATTTGGAGGCATTTAATGTTCGAGCAAAAACGGCTGATTTTCGACAAAAGAGATAACACCCCCCCATTACGTCATGCTTCAGAAATGTGGAAAATGGTCCGTTTTCAAATGTTTTATTTTTGAACGTCAGTTCACATTTGTAGGTGGATCATCAGTGTTAGAGCTAAAATTAGCATGTTTAAAGTGATTTTCATGCTTCCAGGGGCTCGGGAAGTTAATTAAATACCATTTGGAGGCATTTAATGTTCGAGCAAAAACGGCTGATTTTCGACAAAAGAGATAACACCCCCCCATTACGTCATGCTTCAGAAATGTGGAAAATGGTCCGTTTTCAAATGTTTTATTTTTGAACGTCAGTTCACATTTGTAGGTGGATCATCAGTGTTAGAGCTAAAATTAGCATGTTTAAAGTGATTTTCATGCTTCCAGGGGCCCAAAACACAAGATTTATGGAATGGTTAAAAGTGCATGAAAATGGCCAATTTACTCACTCTGAGTTCTCAAAAAGGGTTTCTTCACCCCGGGAAGTTAATTAAATACCATTTGGAGGCATTTAATGTTCGAGCAAAAACGGCTGATTTTCGACAAAAGAGATAACACCCCCCCATTACGTCATGCTTCAGAAATGTGGAAAATGGTCCGTTTTCAAATGTTTTATTTTTGAACGTCAGTTCACATTTGTAGGTGGATCATCAGTGTTAGAGCTAAAATTAGCATGTTTAAAGTGATTTTCATGCTTCCAGGGGCTCGGGAAGTTAATTAAATACCATTTGGAGGCATTTAATGTTCGAGCAAAAACGGCTGATTTTCGACAAAAGAGATAACACCCCCCCATTACGTCATGCTTCAGAAATGTGGAAAATGGTCCGTTTTCAAATGTTTTATTTTTGAACGTCAGTTCACATTTGTAGGTGGATCATCAGTGTTAGAGCTAAAATTAGCATGTTTAAAGTGATTTTCATGCTTCCAGGGGCCCAAAACACAAGATTTATGGAATGGTTAAAAGTGCATGAAAATGGCCAATTTACTCACTCTGAGTTCTCAAAAAGGGTTTCTTCACCCCGGGAAGTTAATTAAATACCATTTGGAGGCATTTAATGTTCGAGCAAAAACGGCTGATTTTCGACAAAAGAGATAACACCCCCCCATTACGTCATGCTTCAGAAATGTGGAAAATGGTCCGTTTTCAAATGTTTTATTTTTGAACGTCAGTTCACATTTGTAGGTGGATCATCAGTGTTAGAGCTAAAATTAGCATGTTTAAAGTGATTTTCATGCTTCCAGGGGCTCGGGAAGTTAATTAAATACCATTTGGAGGCATTTAATGTTCGAGCAAAAACGGCTGATTTTCGACAAAAGAGATAACACCCCCCCATTACGTCATGCTTCAGAAATGTGGAAAATGGTCCGTTTTCAAATGTTTTATTTTTGAACGTCAGTTCACATTTGTAGGTGGATCATCAGTGTTAGAGCTAAAATTAGCATGTTTAAAGTGATTTTCATGCTTCCAGGGGCTCGGGAAGTTAATTAAATACCATTTGGAGGCATTTAATGTTCGAGCAAAAACGGCTGATTTTCGACAAAAGAGATAACACCCCCCCATTACGTCATGCTTCAGAAATGTGGAAAATGGTCCGTTTTCAAATGTTTTATTTTTGAACGTCAGTTCACATTTGTAGGTGGATCATCAGTGTTAGAGCTAAAATTAGCATGTTTAAAGTGATTTTCATGCTTCCAGGGGCTCGGGAAGTTAATTAAATACCATTTGGAGGCATTTAAGGTTCGAGCAAAAACGGCTGATTTTCGACAAAAGAGATAACACCCCCCCATTACGTCATGCTTCAGAAATGTGGAAAATGGTCCGTTTTCAAATGTTTTATTTTTGAACGTCAGTTCACATTTGTAGGTGGATCATCAGTGTTAGAGCTAAAATTAGCATGTTTAAAGTGATTTTCATGCTTCCAGGGGCCCAAAACACAAGATTTATGGAATGGTTAAAAGTGCATGAAAATGGCCAATTTACTCACTCTGAGTTCTCAAAAAGGGTTTCTTCACCCCGGGAAGTTAATTAAATACCATTTGGAGGCATTTAATGTTCGAGCAAAAACGGCTGATTTTCGACAAAAGAGATAACACCCCCCCATTACGTCATGCTTCAGAAATGTGGAAAATGGTCCGTTTTCAAATGTTTTATTTTTGAACGTCAGTTCACATTTGTAGGTGGATCATCAGTGTTAGAGCTAAAATTAGCATGTTTAAAGTGATTTTCATGCTTCCAGGGGCTCGGGAAGTTAATTAAATACCATTTGGAGGCATTTAATGTTCGAGCAAAAACGGCTGATTTTCGACAAAAGAGATAACACCCCCCCATTACGTCATGCTTCAGAAATGTGGAAAATGGTCCGTTTTCAAATGTTTTATTTTTGAACGTCAGTTCACATTTGTAGGTGGATCATCAGTGTTAGAGCTAAAATTAGCATGTTTAAAGTGATTTTCATGCTTCCAGGGGCTCGGGAAGTTAATTAAATACCATTTGGAGGCATTTAATGTTCGAGCAAAAACGGCTGATTTTCGACAAAAGAGATAACACCCCCCCATTACGTCATGCTTCAGAAATGTGGAAAATGGTCCGTTTTCAAATGTTTTATTTTTGAACGTCAGTTCACATTTGTAGGTGGATCATCAGTGTTAGAGCTAAAATTAGCATGTTTAAAGTGATTTTCATGCTTCCAGGGGCTCGGGAAGTTAATTAAATACCATTTGGAGGCATTTAATGTTCGAGCAAAAACGGCTGATTTTCGACAAAAGAGATAACACCCCCCCATTACGTCATGCTTCAGAAATGTGGAAAATGGTCCGTTTTCAAATGTTTTATTTTTGAACGTCAGTTCACATTTGTAGGTGGATCATCAGTGTTAGAGCTAAAATTAGCATGTTTAAAGTGATTTTCATGCTTCCAGGGGCCCAAAACACAAGATTTATGGAATGGTTAAAAGTGCATGAAAATGGCCAATTTACTCACTCTGAGTTCTCAAAAAGGGTTTCTTCACCCCGGGAAGTTAATTAAATACCATTTGGAGGCATTTAATGTTCGAGCAAAAACGGCTGATTTTCGACAAAAGAGATAACACCCCCCCATTACGTCATGCTTCAGAAATGTGGAAAATGGTCCGTTTTCAAATGTTTTATTTTTGAACGTCAGTTCACATTTGTAGGTGGATCATCAGTGTTAGAGCTAAAATTAGCATGTTTAAAGTGATTTTCATGCTTCCAGGGGCTCGGGAAGTTAATTAAATACCATTTGGAGGCATTTAATGTTCGAGCAAAAACGGCTGATTTTCGACAAAAGAGATAACACCCCCCCATTACGTCATGCTTCAGAAATGTGGAAAATGGTCCGTTTTCAAATGTTTTATTTTTGAACGTCAGTTCACATTTGTAGGTGGATCATCAGTGTTAGAGCTAAAATTAGCATGTTTAAAGTGATTTTCATGCTTCCAGGGGCCCAAAACACAAGATTTATGGAATGGTTAAAAGTGCATGAAAATGGCCAATTTACTCACTCTGAGTTCTCAAAAAGGGTTTCTTCACCCCGGGAAGTTAATTAAATACCATTTGGAGGCATTTAATGTTCGAGCAAAAACGGCTGATTTTCGACAAAAGAGATAACACCCCCCCATTACGTCATGCTTCAGAAATGTGGAAAATGGTCCGTTTTCAAATGTTTTATTTTTGAACGTCAGTTCACATTTGTAGGTGGATCATCAGTGTTAGAGCTAAAATTAGCATGTTTAAAGTGATTTTCATGCTTCCAGGGGCCCAAAACACAAGATTTATGGAATGGTTAAAAGTGCATGAAAATGGCCAATTTACTCACTCTGAGTTCTCAAAAAGGGTTTCTTCACCCCGGGAAGTTAATTAAATACCATTTGGAGGCATTTAATGTTCGAGCAAAAACGGCTGATTTTCGACAAAAGAGATAACACCCCCCCATTACGTCATGCTTCAGAAATGTGGAAAATGGTCCGTTTTCAAATGTTTTATTTTTGAACGTCAGTTCACATTTGTAGGTGGATCATCAGTGTTAGAGCTAAAATTAGCATGTTTAAAGTGATTTTCATGCTTCCAGGGGCTCGGGAAGTTAATTAAATACCATTTGGAGGCATTTAATGTTCGAGCAAAAACGGCTGATTTTCGACAAAAGAGATAACACCCCCCCATTACGTCATGCTTCAGAAATGTGGAAAATGGTCCGTTTTCAAATGTTTTATTTTTGAACGTCAGTTCACATTTGTAGGTGGATCATCAGTGTTAGAGCTAAAATTAGCATGTTTAAAGTGATTTTCATGCTTCCAGGGGCTCGGGAAGTTAATTAAATACCATTTGGAGGCATTTAATGTTCGAGCAAAAACGGCTGATTTTCGACAAAAGAGATAACACCCCCCATTACGTCATGCTTCAGAAATGTGGAAAATGGTCCGTTTTCAAATGTTTTATTTTTGAACGTCAGTTCACATTTGTAGGTGGATCATCAGGTGTTAGAGCTAAAATTAGCATGTTTAAAGTGATTTTCATGCTTCCAGGGGCTCGGGAAGTTAATTAAATACCATTTGGAGGCATTTAATGTTCGAGCAAAAACGGCTGATTTTCGACAAAAGAGATAACACCCCCCCATTACGTCATGCTTCAGAAATGTGGAAAATGGTCCGTTTTCAAATGTTTTATTTTTGAACGTCAGTTCACATTTGTAGGTGGATCATCAGTGTTAGAGCTAAAATTAGCATGTTTAAAGTGATTTTCATGCTTCCAGGGGCCCAAAACACAAGATTTATGGAATGGTTAAAAGTGCATGAAAATGGCCAATTTACTCACTCTGAGTTCTCAAAAAGGGTTTCTTCACCCCGGGAAGTTAATTAAATACCATTTGGAGGCATTTAATGTTCGAGCAAAAACGGCTGATTTTCGACAAAAGAGATAACACCCCCCCATTACGTCATGCTTCAGAAATGTGAAAATGGTCGTTTTCAAATGTTTTATTTTTGAACGTCAGTTCACATTTGTAGGTGGATCATCAGTGTTAGAGCTAAAATTAGCATGTTTAAAGTGATTTTCATGCTTCCAGGGGCTCGGGAAGTTAATTAAATACCATTTGGAGGCATTTAATGTTCGAGCAAAAACGGCTGATTTTCGACAAAAGAGATAACACCCCCCCATTACGTCATGCTTCAGAAATGTGGAAAATGGTCCGTTTTCAAATGTTTTATTTTTGAACGTCAGTTCACATTTGTAGGTGGATCATCAGTGTTAGAGCTAAAATTAGCATGTTTAAAGTGATTTTCATGCTTCCAGGGGCTCGGGAAGTTAATTAAATACCATTTGGAGGCATTTAATGTTCGAGCAAAAACGGCTGATTTTCGACAAAAGAGATAACACCCCCCCATTACGTCATGCTTCAGAAATGTGGAAAATGGTCCGTTTTCAAATGTTTTATTTTTGAACGTCAGTTCACATTTGTAGGTGGATCATCAGTGTTAGAGCTAAAATTAGCATGTTTAAAGTGATTTTCATGCTTCCAGGGGCTCGGGAAGTTAATAAAATACCATTTGGAGGCATTTAATGTTCGAGCAAAAACGGCTGATTTTCGACAAAAGAGATAACACCCCCCCATTACGTCATGCTTCAGAAATGTGGAAAATGGTCCGTTTTCAAATGTTTTATTTTTGAACGTCAGTTCACATTTGTAGGTGGATCATCAGTGTTAGAGCTAAAATTAGCATGTTTAAAGTGATTTTCATGCTTCCAGGGGCCCAAAACACAAGATTTATGGAATGGTTATAAAGTGCATGAAAATGGGCCAATTTACTCACTCTGAGTTCTCAAAAAGGGTTTCTTCACCCCGGGAAGTTAATTAAATACCATTTGGAGGCATTTAATGTTCGAGCAAAAACGGCTGATTTTCGACAAAAGAGATAACACCCCCCCATTACGTCATGCTTCAGAAATGTGGAAAATGGTCCGTTTTCAAATGTTTTATTTTTGAACGTCAGTTCACATTTGTAGGTGGATCATCAGTGTTAGAGCTAAAATTAGCATGTTTAAAGTGATTTTCATGCTTCCAGGGGCTCGGGAAGTTAATTAAATACCATTTGGAGGCATTTAATGTTCGAGCAAAAACGGCTGATTTTCGACAAAAGAGATAACACCCCCCCATTACGTCATGCTTCAGAAATGTGGAAAATGGTCCGTTTTCAAATGTTTTATTTTTGAACGTCAGTTCACATTTGTAGGTGGATCATCAGTGTTAGAGCTAAAATTAGCATGTTTAAAGTGATTTTCATGCTTCCAGGGGCCCAAAACACAAGATTTATGGAATGGTTAAAAGTGCATGAAAATGGCCAATTTACTCACTCTGAGTTCTCAAAAAGGGTTTCTTCACCCCGGGAAGTTAATTAAATACCATTTGGAGGCATTTAATGTTCGAGCAAAAACGGCTGATTTTCGACAAAAGAGATAACACCCCCCCATTACGTCATGCTTCAGAAATGTGGAAAATGGTCCGTTTTCAAATGTTTTATTTTTGAACGTCAGTTCACATTTGTAGGTGGATCATCAGTGTTAGAGCTAAAATTAGCATGTTTAAAGTGATTTTCATGCTTCCAGGGGCTCGGGAAGTTAATTAAATACCATTTGGAGGCATTTAATGTTCGAGCAAAAACGGCTGATTTTCGACAAAAGAGATAACACCCCCCCATTACGTCATGCTTCAGAAATGTGGAAAATGGTCCGTTTTCAAATGTTTTATTTTTGAACGTCAGTTCACATTTGTAGGTGGATCATCAGTGTTAGAGCTAAAATTAGCATGTTTAAAGTGATTTTCATGCTTCCAGGGGCTCGGGAAGTTAATTAAATACCATTTGGAGGCATTTAATGTTCGAGCAAAAACGGCTGATTTTCGACAAAAGAGATAACACCCCCCCATTACGTCATGCTTCAGAAATGTGGAAAATGGTCCGTTTTCAAATGTTTTATTTTTGAACGTCAGTTCACATTTGTAGGTGGATCATCAGTGTTAGAGCTAAAATTAGCATGTTTAAAGTGATTTTCATGCTTCCAGGGGCTCGGGAAGTTAATTAAATACCATTGGGAGGCATTTAATGTTCGAGCAAAAACGGCTGATTTTCGACAAAAGAGATAACACCCCCCCATTACGTCATGCTTCAGAAATGTGGAAAATGGTCCGTTTTCAAATGTTTTATTTTTGAACGTCAGTTCACATTTGTAGGTGGATCATCAGTGTTAGAGCTAAAATTAGCATGTTTAAAGTGATTTTCATGCTTCCAGGGGCCCAAAACACAAGATTTATGGAATGGTTAAAAGTGCATGAAAATGGCCAATTTACTCACTCTGAGTTCTCAAAAAGGGTTTCTTCACCCCGGGAAGTTAATTAAATACCATTTGGAGGCATTTAATGTTCGAGCAAAAACGGCTGATTTTCGACAAAAGAGATAACACCCCCCCATTACGTCATGCTTCAGAAATGTGGAAAATGGTCCGTTTTCAAATGTTTTATTTTTGAACGTCAGTTCACATTTGTAGGTGGATCATCAGTGTTAGAGCTAAAATTAGCATGTTTAAAGTGATTTTCATGCTTCCAGGGGCTCGGGAAGTTAATTAAATACCATTTGGAGGCATTTAATGTTCGAGCAAAAACGGCTGATTTTCGACAAAAGAGATAACACCCCCCATTACGTCATGCTTCAGAAATGTGGAAAATGGTCCGTTTTCAAATGTTTTATTTTTGAACGTCAGTTCACATTTGTAGGTGGATCATCAGTGTTAGAGCTAAAATTAGCATGTTTAAAGTGATTTTCATGCTTCCAGGGGCCCAAAACACAAGATTTATGGAATGGTTAAAAGTGCATGAAAATGGCCAATTTACTCACTCTGAGTTCTCAAAAAGGGTTTCTTCACCCCGGGAAGTTAATTAAATACCATTTGGAGGCATTTAATGTTCGAGCAAAAACGGCTGATTTTCGACAAAAGAGATAACACCCCCCCATTACGTCATGCTTCAGAAATGTGGAAAATGGTCCGTTTTCAAATGTTTTATTTTTGAACGTCAGTTCACATTTGTAGGTGGATCATCAGTGTTAGAGCTAAAATTAGCATGTTTAAAGTGATTTCATGCTTCCAGGGGCTCGGGAAGTTAATTAAATACCATTTGGAGGCATTTAATGTTCGAGCAAAAACGGCTGATTTTCGACAAAAGAGATAACACCCCCCCATTACGTCATGCTTCAGAAATGTGGAAAATGGTCCGTTTTCAAATGTTTTATTTTTGAACGTCAGTTCACATTTGTAGGTGGATCATCAGTGTTAGAGCTAAAATTAGCATGTTTAAAGTGATTTTCATGCTTCCAGGGGCTCGGGAAGTTAATTAAATACCATTTGGAGGCATTTAATGTTCGAGCAAAAACGGCTGATTTTCGACAAAAGAGATAACACCCCCCCATTACGTCATGCTTCAGAAATGTGGAAAATGGTCCGTTTTCAAATGTTTTATTTTTGAACGTCAGTTCACATTTGTAGGTGGATCATCAGTGTTAGAGCTAAAATTAGCATGTTTGAAGTGATTTTCATGCTTCCAGGGGCTCGGGAAGTTAATTAAATACCATTTGGAGGCATTTAATGTTCGAGCAAAAACGGCTGATTTTCGACAAAAGAGATAACACCCCCCCATTACGTCATGCTTCAGAAATGTGGAAAATGGTCCGTTTTCAAATGTTTTATTTTTGAACGTCAGTTCACATTTGTAGGTGGATCATCAGTGTTAGAGCTAAAATTAGCATGTTTAAAGTGATTTTCATGCTTCCAGGGGCCCAAAACACAAGATTTATGGAATGGTTAAAAGTGCATGAAAATGGCCAATTTACTCACTCTGAGTTCTCAAAAAGGGTTTCTTCACCCCGGGAAGTTAATTAAATACCATTTGGAGGCATTTAATGTTCGAGCAAAAACGGCTGATTTTCGACAAAAGAGATAACACCCCCCCCATTACGTCATGCTTCAGAAATGTGGAAAATGGTCCGTTTTCAAATGTTTTATTTTTGAACGTCAGTTCACATTTGTAGGTGGATCATCAGTGTTAGAGCTAAAATTAGCATGTTTAAAGTGATTTTCATGCTTCCAGGGGCTCGGGAAGTTAATTAAATACCATTTGGAGGCATTTAATGTTCGAGCAAAAACGGCTGATTTTCGACAAAAGAGATAACACCCCCCATTACGTCATGCTTCAGAAATGTGGAAAATGGTCCGTTTTCAAATGTTTTATTTTTGAACGTCAGTTCACATTTGTAGGTGGATCATCAGTGTTAGAGCTAAAATTAGCATGTTTAAAGTGATTTTCATGCTTCCAGGGGCTCGGGAAGTTAATTAAATACCATTTGGAGGCATTTAATGTTCGAGCAAAAACGGCTGATTTTCGACAAAAGAGATAACACCCCCCCATTACGTCATGCTTCAGAAATGTGGAAAATGGTCCGTTTTCAAATGTTTTATTTTTGAACGTCAGTTCACATTTGTAGGTGGATCATCAGTGTTAGAGCTAAAATTAGCATGTTTAAAGTGATTTTCATGCTTCCAGGGGCTCGGGAAGTTAATTAAATACCATTTGGAGGCATTTAATGTTCGAGCAAAAACGGCTGATTTTCGACAAAAGAGATAACACCCCCCCATTACGTCATGCTTCAGAAATGTGGAAAATGGTCCGTTTTCAAATGTTTTATTTTTGAACGTCAGTTCACATTTGTAGGTGGATCATCAGTGTTAGAGCTAAAATTAGCATGTTTAAAGTGATTTTCATGCTTCCAGGGGCCCAAAACACAAGATTTATGGAATGGTTAAAAGTGCATGAAAATGGCCAATTTACTCACTCTGAGTTCTCAAAAAGGGTTTCTTCACCCCGGGAAGTTAATTAAATACCATTTGGAGGCATTTAATGTTCGAGCAAAAACGGCTGATTTTCGACAAAAGAGATAACACCCCCCCATTACGTCATGCTTCAGAAATGTGGAAAATGGTCCGTTTTCAAATGTTTTATTTTTGAACGTCAGTTCACATTTGTAGGTGGATCATCAGTGTTAGAGCTAAAATTAGCATGTTTAAAGTGATTTTCATGCTTCCAGGGGCTCGGGAAGTTAATTAAATACCATTTGGAGGCATTTAATGTTCGAGCAAAAACGGCTGATTTTCGACAAAAGAGATAACACCCCCCCATTACGTCATGCTTCAGAAATGTGGAAAATGGTCCGTTTTCAAATGTTTTATTTTTGAACGTCAGTTCACATTTGTAGGTGGATCATCAGTGTTAGAGCTAAAATTAGCATGTTTAAAGTGATTTTCATGCTTCCAGGGGCTCGGGAAGTTAATTAAATACCATTTGGAGGCATTTAATGTTCGAGCAAAAACGGCTGATTTTCGACAAAAGAGATAACACCCCCCCATTACGTCATGCTTCAGAAATGTGGAAAATGGTCCGTTTTCAAATGTTTTATTTTTGAACGTCAGTTCACATTTGTAGGTGGATCATCAGTGTTAGAGCTAAAATTAGCATGTTTAAAGTGATTTTCATGCTTCCAGGGGCTCGGGAAGTTAATAAAATACCATTTGGAGGCATTTAATGTTCGAGCAAAAACGGCTGATTTTCGACAAAAGAGATAACACCCCCCCATTACGTCATGCTTCAGAAATGTGGAAAATGGTCCGTTTTCAAATGTTTTATTTTTGAACGTCAGTTCACATTTGTAGGTGGATCATCAGTGTTAGAGCTAAAATTAGCATGTTTAAAGTGATTTTCATGCTTCCAGGGGCCCAAAACACAAGATTTATGGAATGGTTAAAAGTGCATGAAAATGGCCAATTTACTCACTCTGAGTTCTCAAAAAGGGTTTCTTCACCCCGGGAAGTTAATTAAATACCATTTGGAGGCATTTAATGTTCGAGCAAAAACGGCTGATTTTCGACAAAAGAGATAACACCCCCCCATTACGTCATGCTTCAGAAATGTGGAAAATGGTCCGTTTTCAAATGTTTTATTTTTGAACGTCAGTTCACATTTGTAGGTGGATCATCAGTGTTAGAGCTAAAATTAGCATGTTTAAAGTGATTTTCATGCTTCCAGGGGCTCGGGAAGTTAATTAAATACCATTTGGAGGCATTTAATGTTCGAGCAAAAACGGCTGATTTTCGACAAAAGAGATAACACCCCCCCATTACGTCATGCTTCAGAAATGTGGAAAATGGTCCGTTTTCAAATGTTTTATTTTTGAACGTCAGTTCACATTTGTAGGTGGATCATCAGTGTTAGAGCTAAAATTAGCATGTTTAAAGTGATTTTCATGCTTCCAGGGGCCCAAAACACAAGATTTATGGAATGGTTAAAAGTGCATGAAAATGGCCAATTTACTCACTCTGAGTTCTCAAAAAGGGTTTCTTCACCCCGGGAAGTTAATTAAATACCATTTGGAGGCATTTAATGTTCGAGCAAAAACGGCTGATTTTCGACAAAAGAGATAACACCCCCCCATTACGTCATGCTTCAGAAATGTGGAAAATGGTCCGTTTTCAAATGTTTTATTTTTGAACGTCAGTTCACATTTGTAGGTGGATCATCAGTGTTAGAGCTAAAATTAGCATGTTTAAAGTGATTTTCATGCTTCCAGGGGCTCGGGAAGTTAATTAAATACCATTTGGAGGCATTTAATGTTCGAGCAAAAACGGCTGATTTTCGACAAAAGAGATAACACCCCCCCATTACGTCATGCTTCAGAAATGTGGAAAATGGTCCGTTTTCAAATGTTTTATTTTTGAACGTCAGTTCACATTTGTAGGTGGATCATCAGTGTTAGAGCTAAAATTAGCATGTTTAAAGTGATTTTCATGCTTCCAGGGGCTCGGGAAGTTAATTAAATACCATTTGGAGGCATTTAATGTTCGAGCAAAAACGGCTGATTTTCGACAAAAGAGATAACACCCCCCCATTACGTCATGCTTCAGAAATGTGGAAAATGGTCCGTTTTCAAATGTTTTATTTTTGAACGTCAGTTCACATTTGTAGGTGGATCATCAGTGTTAGAGCTAAAATTAGCATGTTTAAAGTGATTTTCATGCTTCCAGGGGCTCGGGAAGTTAATTAAATACCATTTGGAGGCATTTAATGTTCGAGCAAAAACGGCTGATTTTCGACAAAAGAGATAACACCCCCCATTACGTCATGCTTCAGAAATGTGGAAAATGGTCCGTTTTCAAATGTTTTATTTTTGAACGTCAGTTCACATTTGTAGGTGGATCATCAGTGTTAGAGCTAAAATTAGCATGTTTAAAGTGATTTTCATGCTTCCAGGGGCCCAAAACACAAGATTTATGGAATGGTTAAAAGTGCATGAAAATGGCCAATTTACTCACTCTGAGTTCTCAAAAAGGGTTTCTTCACCCCGGGAAGTTAATTAAATACCATTTGGAGGCATTTAATGTTCGAGCAAAAACGGCTGATTTTCGACAAAAGAGATAACACCCCCCCATTACGTCATGCTTCAGAAATGTGGAAAATGGTCCGTTTTCAAATGTTTTATTTTTGAACGTCAGTTCACATTTGTAGGTGGATCATCAGTGTTAGAGCTAAAATTAGCATGTTTAAAGTGATTTTCATGCTTCCAGGGGCTCGGGAAGTTAATTAAATACCATTTGGAGGCATTTAATGTTCGAGCAAAAACGGCTGATTTTCGACAAAAGAGATAACACCCCCCATTACGTCATGCTTCAGAAATGTGGAAAATGGTCCGTTTTCAAATGTTTTATTTTTGAACGTCAGTTCACATTTGTAGGTGGATCATCAGTGTTAGAGCTAAAATTAGCATGTTTAAAGTGATTTTCATGCTTCCAGGGGCCCAAAACACAAGATTTATGGAATGGTTAAAAGTGCATGAAAATGGCCAATTTACTCACTCTGAGTTCTCAAAAAGGGTTTCTTCACCCCGGGAAGTTAATTAAATACCATTTGGAGGCATTTAATGTTCGAGCAAAAACGGCTGATTTTCGACAAAAGAGATAACACCCCCCCATTACGTCATGCTTCAGAAATGTGGAAAATGGTCCGTTTTCAAATGTTTTATTTTTGAACGTCAGTTCACATTTGTAGGTGGATCATCAGTGTTAGAGCTAAAATTAGCATGTTTAAAGTGATTTTCATGCTTCCAGGGGCTCGGGAAGTTAATTAAATACCATTTGGAGGCATTTAATGTTCGAGCAAAAACGGCTGATTTTCGACAAAAGAGATAACACCCCCCCATTACGTCATGCTTCAGAAATGTGGAAAATGGTCCGTTTTCAAATGTTTTATTTTTGAACGTCAGTTCACATTTGTAGGTGGATCATCAGTGTTAGAGCTAAAATTAGCATGTTTAAAGTGATTTCATGCTTCCAGGGGCTCGGGAAGTTAATTAAATACCATTTGGAGGCATTTAATGTTCGAGCAAAAACGGCTGATTTTCGACAAAAGAGATAACACCCCCCCATTACGTCATGCTTCAGAAATGTGGAAAATGGTCCGTTTTCAAATGTTTTATTTTTGA